>NC_079459.1:5664891-5879891 GCF_903798145.1 Danio aesculapii | reverse complement strand
TACTGACGCTGTGACACGTTACACGTGTTAAACCTTAAAAACGTTATTTTGATGGCCCCTTTTGTTGAATTTAAGTTACTGTAAGTTTTCTGTGAATTTAAGTTACTGTAATATTGTACTGTATTAAACTGTGAATTTAATTTAAGTTAAGTAGACTGTTAGGTTGGGGTTAGTGTAAGTTGACATGTACTTGCAAAGTTTATTATAGTCAGTTAAATGTCTGTTAAACGAGCTGTATCAGCAGATATTAAGCAGACAGTCTACTAATACTCAAATATGAAGTAACTGTCAAGTAGTTGCAATGCAACTTTTAGTCAACAAAACGTGCAGTAGGGACCATCAAAATAAAGTCTTACCCAAAATTACTTCAGTGCAATATTCACTCTCTGAAAAGTCCCACAATGCACTGTGAAAATCAGGAAGCATTGACGCTCATGCACTCTTACTGGAAGTTCAGAATTGCAAAACATGATTCACGTGAACCAAATGATCAAACATTATGACAAACAAGAGACGTTTGTCTAAAAGGAAACTGTTAATTATGTATATTTAACATCGACGAACATGGCTAGAAAGTTTAGAACAATATAGCTAACATCTATAATTGTTTAAGGGTTGAAATGTTGCTGAATCAATCAAATATATTTAGCTCTAATGTACTATTAAACACTTCATAAAAGTTATATATGAAAAATATTAGTTTTGATGTTGTTTATAAATTCCAGTTGTGATGTTGGGCGACACGGTGGCTCAGTAGTTAGCATTAGTAGTCTTCTCAAAGCAAGAAGGTTGATGGTTCAAGTCCCAGCTGGGTTAGTTGGCAATTCTGTGTGGAGTTTGTATGTTCTTCAAGTGTTGGCGTGGGTTTTGTCCAGGTGCTCTGATTTGTCCCACAGTCCAAAGATATGCGCTATAGGTGAATTGGATAAACTAAATTGGCTGTAGTGTATCAATGTGTGTTTGTATGGATGTTTCCCAATACTGGTTTCCGACTGGAAGGCCATTGGCTGCGTATGCTGGAATAGTTGGTGGTCTCCTAATGTTTGGTGCACCAAGCTCATTACTAAAGTTACCAGTTCCCGAATTTGTGTACATGACCTACTGATCCATGACCTTATAGGAGTTAGGGAGCTGATTGAGACGCACATTAAGATTACAAGAAAAGTTCATCAATATAAATGAACCAGAAACATTTTCACATGACAGAAGACAGATCATCAGAGACACTCACACCCTATTACATCATCACCACTGACCAATTGGAGGTCAAAAGTGGAGCAAACTTTACTGTACATCTTACATTGGCAAGCTATTTCAATCTGCTGACAGAAACTTGAAAATAAAGTTTCTTTATCATCAGCTGTTGTTCCACGAAGACACTTTAATGTCCATCAAACCTTTCCATTCCACAAAAGGTTTTTTTTATAGTGGAAAATTGTTTTTTAGATTACTAAAATCTATGAAAAAAGATGTTTTGTGTTTCCAGTAATAGGTTTTTTAGGGGAACCATAAAAGTTCTTCCCTGGCATCTCTGTGAAAACCCCTTTTGGGACCATCCTGGCTCCTTAAACTTTAAGAGTGAAACACAAAACAAACTTTGATTCGCCCTGATTTTGTTCAAAATTGTATCACACCAGTTTCTTTACTCAGCCATGTCTTATGAATTTTTTATTTCTTTCTTCAGTGTAACAAAACACAAAAGTCTAAGACAGACTGTGAGAAAAGGGAATGAAAATGCATCGAATCCAGAAGAGATGAGTTTAACTGATATTAAACATGAAGCTAATGATGGAGCGATGTTTTGCATGCTCTGTCAGATGCACCTTAATTTGGCTGACAGGAATTCATTCATTAGAACAATTATAAACTCTCTGTATCTGGCCACTTTATGTCCTGGCCACTTTTTTTCTTGGACAAATGAATGGTAAAATGTATAATAATCGCTGCTTGATGTCAATCCCTGCTTTAATGTCTGATTTACACAGTGAATCCTTCTTTTTTTCAGAGAATGTCCTACTGGCTAACAAGCTCTCACGAATGTTCATGTTTTTACTCTTTTCTGACCTTAAGAATCTCATTCCCAGCTAGCAAAATTCATGTGGCTCAAATCCGGCCCACACCAGACACTTACATCCAGCCCACATACCGCATGGAATGATGGCACTTGGGCGGTCCACTCCTGTTTGCCAGATCTGGGCCACAATTAAGCCATAGCCATATCACATATCAGTCGGAATTCAACCAAATAACCAGAACTGACCCTATTCTGGGCCACAATTTGCTTTTATTCTGGCCCAGATCTGGCCTACACCTAACACTTGCTGGGTGTGGCAAAGTACAAAAAAAGCATGTTATTACGTTACTTCTAATACAGGATTAAACATTGATTAACATCAATGAATTATATTATTTCATCACAGGTTGTGTTAGGATAACTGGGCCACATTTGCCAAATCTTCTCTGGGCCACAATAGGCTCAAATCCACATTGGCCAGAGCTAACTGTGCCGAATATTCGCCAAAAGTGGCCCACATATGTTTTAAGATAACTGGGCCACATTTGCCAAATCTTCTCTTGGCCACTATAGGCTCAAATCAACATTAGCCAGAGCTAACTGTGCCGAATATTCGCCAAAAGTGGCCCACATATGTTTTAAGATAACTGGGCCACATTTGCCAAATCTTCTCTTGGCCACTATAGGCTCAAATCAACATTAGCCAGAGCTAACTGTGCCAAATAATTGCCAAAAGTGGCCCACATTTGTTTGAGGATAACTGGGCCACATTTGCCATATCTTCTCTGGGCCACTATAGGCTCAAATCCACATTAGCCATAGCTTACTGTGCCGAATATTCGACAAAAGTGGCCCACATATGTTTTAAGATAACTGGGCCACATTTGCCATATCTTCTCTGGGCTGCTTTAGGCTCACAGCCACATTATCCAGAGCTAACTGTGCCAAATAATTGCCAAAAGTAGCCCACATTTGTTTTGGGATAACTGGGCCACATTTGCTATATCTTCTCTGGGCCACTATAGGCTCAAATCCACATTAGCCATAGCTTATTGTGGCGAATATTGCCAAAAGTGGCCCACATATGTTTTAAGATAACTGGGCCACATTTGTACCTACACATGTAAGCCACTTTAGGTTTAGACCCAGATTACCCTTAAATGACTGTGCCACATTTTTGCCGTGACCTCCATCATTTGGGCCACATTAGGCTCACATTCAGATTACATTGTGCCAAATCTTTGCCTTAAATGGCCCAAATATGAATTTTTGGCCCCCCTTTGTACATTGTACAGGTGGGCCACTTCAGGCTCATATTCATTTTGTCTGTGGCGAAGGAAGACCACCAGTTCCGCATAACTGCCAAAAGTGGCCCACATTCGTATGCTATCTGGGATTCATTCATGTCCCTTATATATCAGGGGTCACCACAGCGGAATGAACCGCCAACTATTCCAACATATGTTTTAAGCAGCGGATGCCCTTCCAGATGCAACACAGTACTGGGAAAAACCCATACACACTGACATTCACACATACTCATACGCTATGACCAAATTTTTCAGTAGTATCTGGATGTAAACTTGGATTTGCAAGCAGAGACTGCATATCTCAGACTTGCAATGTCAGACACAATGCATTCAATGGAGCAAGTGACGTCGCTGTGAGAGGAAGGGTTAGGGGTGGGGTTAGGTGTTCACATTAAAAAGCGTTGCATGCAGCTCACCTTGCAACTGCACCAAGTCTGCATCCAGACCCCTCTCAATTTTTTAGTTCATCCAATTCAGTCTTTGGACTGTTGGGGAAACCTGAGCACCCGGAGGAGACACCAACACGAGGAGAACATTCAAACTCCACCTCGAGAATTTAAACAAGAAAAATTAACCAGACACGATTTTCACCCAAAAAGAGGTGGAGTCAGAGCCACATCTGCCTATAGGGAGTTCAACCAATAGGAGTTCAACGGTGTTTATCATTATAACTTTTCTAAGCACAGACTCCTTGATATTATTAGCCTTATGTATTATTATTTGCCTAGAGTGTTAATTATGTTGCTCCGGGCACATTTCGTTGCATGTTTCAGATCCACCAAATCTGAAATGCATTACTTAGCCTACATTTTGTTGTCAATTTCAGACATTTTGTTGTCCAGTTCTTGTACATATTTAAGAGAAAGTGGCACATACGAGACCAGCAAACCACTGACCCAAAGACCCTAAAGCCAATCAATAGTATTTTCAAAAGTTTAAATATTTTGTAAAAGGTTTTATCTTGATTTTACATTGTTTTTAAAATATTTTTTCTTAAACCTGTATTAGAAACCTCCAGAAACCTTTTTTCTTAAAAAGTATAACACTGCACAAAGCAAGCTACTGAGCAAACCGACCACAGCAGAAACGTTGAGACTACCGTATTTAATTACAAATCATAGACACTGTTCATTTAATGAAAATAATGTTTTATTTGTCAATAATATGTCCCTGTAAATATCATTAGTGTCAAAAGGAATAAAAGTTGTTGGTGTCATATTGTTCATATTAACTAGAACCTGCTGTCAAATGTATGTTTAGGTTTGTGGGTTCATAAAAATATAGGCTGAAGCAGCCAATAGTGTCTGGATGCAGCCTTTATGATGCAAGCTGAGATTGCATCACTCAGCGATGCAATGTCAGACACAATGCACTCAAATGGAGCGAGTGACGTCACTGTGAGGGGTGGGGTTAGGTGAGCGCATTAAAAAGCATTGGATGCAGCTCAGATTGCACTGCACCAGGGGCCTCATGTACAAAGACTTGCGTTGAATTCATACTAAAACATTGCGTATGCACTAAGCTGTAAATGTGCGTCATGTTACGCAGTAAGAAATTCAGACGTATGAAACAGTGAATACGCTGAATCCCACGCATATTCTCTTTGTACATCCGAATTAACGTGAAACTGAGCGCACATGCACGAGAGCAAAACCCCTCCCTGCCTCCTCCCCCTAATAAATACGGTAATTACTCTACTTTGGCCAAACCAAACGAAAAAGCAATGGCAAAAGCAAGCAAGAAGTGTAACGATCTGAGTGGGAATCGAACCCAGGTCTACGGTGTGGTTAGCAGTAGTTCTAACTACATGAGCTAAGTCAGCAACTGGTGGCCCAAGAGCAGAGGAGAGACAAAGTCCACAACGTATGAATTCCAAAAAAAAATAAAAATACAGTCTTTACTGAAGAGAACTTTACAAAAAGGAGAGACAATATATCTCTCTACAGCCAGGGTTGAAAAAGTACAACAAAAATAGGAAAGCCGAGCTTCCTAAAATACATACAAAATAAAATAGACACGAGGGTCTCAGAACAATCAAACAGGGCTATAGCAAGCAAACAGACTTGAGAATATCTTAACTGGACTCTGGACTCTGGACTCTGGACTCTGGACTCTGGACTCTGGACTCTGGACTCTGGACTCTGGACTCTGGACTCTGGACTCTGGACTCTGGACTCTGGACGAGGCAGCAAGAGATAGAGTTCAGGACTGAACACAGAGCAGGATATGAAGTGGTCTTATATAGAGCAAAGATCAGGTGGTGGTGATTAGGCTGATTACAGGGGAGTTTGGAGGAACAAGAGTCACTACCGCCATCTAATGTGGGGGAGAATAGGGCAATATATGCGCCCCCTGGTGGTTTGGAGGACGTGATAAAGTGCTGAGATATTACAAGAAGAGAAACTTCAAAGAATGTGAATTGGAGGTGCTCCTGTCGGAGGTAGACCGGAGAAAAACTGTGTTATTTGCAAGTTTGTCCTCCGAAATTAATTTAAAAAAATAGAGTGTGAGAGTTTAGCTGACGCGGTTAACACAGTGAACAAATAATAAAAAGAAATGGTCCGTGACGTAGCTTGTAAAGCACATGGCAACATGTTTTGACACGATCGATCATGATCCAGGTTCGAATCCAGCATCTGATGAACTCATTCTTCTTTTTTCCCCCACTACATATCAGATTTTGCCTACTCTTCATCATGAGGAAGACAAGTAGGAATCATTAATAAATGTGTGCATTATGGAAGACTCCGATTCATAGAACTGAACTGGATTGGAGAGGTGTTATATCCAAATCATATGCATTATAAGTTTATACATTAAAAATACCCTTAAAAATAAATTTTAGTACTGCTTCAGTGAACCTGAACAAGCCGCCTTTATAGCAATATGCATGCAGTCAATCACTCCGGTTACATTGGGAAAATCCGCGATCGCTGCAAATTGCACTTTAATGTTTGGCTGATCAACTGCATGGTATGGAAACCTTATATACCTGCTAGACATGCGGATGATCCCGTTTCATACAGCTGGCATTGCATGGCTCAAAGATACTTTGTAGTGTGCAATTTAACGTAATTGCCTTTAGGAGTCGCCAATGGAAAAAAACAAACACACACAAGAAATACACGTACGCCAGACATGAAGTTGGTGTAGACCAACACACATTCTCACATTCATTTCATCGTTAGTAAATCCAAATGTGAGCGTGAAATCTGAGATACATGAGGCCCCTGGTCTGCATCCAGACCCCTCTCGAAGCAGCTGAAGTATTTCCAATCAGCCTGTGTTGCCTTAAATGAAAAGTTCAGTTTAGCCAACTCCTGAAACAATCTCAAAACTCTGCTTTAAATTACATCTCAGCGCTTTGTTTTTCAGTTTTGCTTCAGGTAAATCAGGCACACTCAGCCATGCCTTATGAAACTTTTATTTCTTTCTTCAGTATAACACAAAGGGAGTTATTTATACCTATAAAACACAATAAGATTTATACATTTTTAATAAATAAAGGAAAATGCTGTCTGGCCATTGTTGTTTGGTTGTTAAAATGCCCCTATTGTACTCGTCTGGTATTTAATAAAGTAGTACATTCAGATTTATAATGTTGTTGTTGTTTGTGAATGTAAAAGGTAGCAGTGTTCCAAAGATTAAAGTGTACAATACATTGTTCACAGTTTTTGTGTCCCAGAAAAAACAGAAGGTATTGAACATGCTTGGAATGAGTCATCAGTAATTCTAGTCTTACTTTTTTGTGCAAACCTATGTCAGTATGAAGGATTTTGTAGGATTTTTATCAAAAATTCTCTCCCCATGAATGACTTCTATACTTTGACCCTCAAGCGCTGTATTGTTGAGATCTTGAGGAGTTTGATTTGTGTTTTCGACGTGTCATAAAAGCAAGCTTTTTCTGTTTCTTGAAGTAAATCACGAATGTTATTGAGAATATTATATCGTTAATGCTCAGGCCTTGGTTCAGTTCCAACATTGCACTTGTAATCATTTGACCATTGTTCAATGGTCCGTAACAGAACAAAGATTTCAGTGCCTCATTTCACTGCCACTTAAAGGAGTCCTATTACGCTTTCTTGTTTTTTAAGCTTTAGTAACTGTGTTGCAAATCTCAAACTTTTAATTTTTTTTACTTTTTATTAATCCCTTTACAAGAACTACTCGCTTGGACTACGGTGTTGTTTTGTGGGGGTTTATGATGTCACAAAGCAGGCCATAAACGATAATGATTACATAATTAAAATAAATCTTGCCTATAGAAATTTGATATTTGGGGGTTAGGAAGGTGCAAACAATAACGTTACCACTTAATATGTATTAATATGTATCTCAGCCTGGTTCCTCACGATCCTCTTAGCCGAAAATGAATTACATTGTGATATATCCAAAATTCAGATTGTCAGGTATGTGTAACATGCATTTCATCATTTGAATATCTTAATAATGATCATATTCGTTAATCTATGATGGCTGCAGTGCAGAAATTAGAGCTGCTGGATTTACAGCACGTAAATTTCTTAAGTACTTTAAATACTTTAAAAAGCTACCCAGCAGGCACACAACATCATAAGACTTTAATATTAGGTTAGATTTAGGTCGTGACATCAGGTGACTAAAATTTTATGTCTACCCAGCATCTAAGGACAACGTTATTTTGACATCCAATAACAACGTTGATATTTGGTTGATTTTAGGTTGTGTTGGAATGTGACCAAAACCCAACGTCGAGCCAACATCTTAAACCAGTGTCATATAGATGATTTATTCGTCAGGTATGGCAACCAAAATCCAACGTCTGATAGATGTCATATTGGTAACGTTCACACAACGTCAAGCTGTAACATCATTAGACGTTGATATTTGGTTGATTTTAGGTTGGACATTGTACATTGATGTCCCCACGACGTTGAGGTACAACGTCAATCTGACGTTAAGTTGACATTCTGTGCCTGCTAGGTTGTGTCTGTTAAACTAGGACAAGAGTAAATTCATACATTCATTTTCTACCGTTTTTCCAGGGCCGAGTCGCGAGGGCAGCAGTCTTAGGAGAGAACCCCAGACTTCCCTCTTCTCAGACACTTCCTCCAGCTCCTCCGGGGGGATCCCGAGTTGTTTCCAGGCCAGCCGAGAGACATAGTCCCTCCAGTGTTTCCTGTGTCTTCCCCGAGGCCTCCTCCCAGTGGGACATGCCTGAGGCATCTGAAACAGATGCCCGAGCCACCTCGGCTGACTTCTCTCGATGTGGAGGAGCAGCGGGTCTACTTCGAGCTCCTCCTGGGTGACAGAGCTCCTCACTCTATCCATAAGGGTGCGCCCTGCTACCCTATGAAGGAAACTCATTTCAGCCGCTTGTATCCGAGATCTTGTCCTTTCAATCATGACCCAAAGCTCATGACCATAGCGAGTAGGAACATAGATTGACCGGTAAATCAAAGGCTTTGCCTTTCGGCTCAGCTCCTTCTTTACCACAACGGACCGATACATAGACCGCATTGCTGCTGCTGCACCAATCCGCTTGTCAATCTCACGGTCCATCCTTCCCTCACTTGTGAACAAAACCCCAAGATACTTATACTTCTCCACAGGTTAAGGACTTCCCTCTAACCTGGAGATGGCAAAGCAGCTTTTTCCGGTGGAGCACCATGGCCTCGGACTTGGAGGTGCTTATTCTCATCCCAGCCGCTTCACACTCAGCAGCAAACCACCCCAGTGCATGCTGAAGGTCAACGTTTGATGAAGCCAACAGAGCAACATCATCTGCAAATAACAGAGATGAAATCCTGTGGTCCCTTGCTGATTTGGTGAGGGGTGTGGCCATAAAGAAACACTGTCAAAGCCATTCGCCAATCACAATGCACTGGGACAGCTAACCAATCACAACTTTTGTTTTTCGTTTTTTGTTTTGTTTTTTGGAAAGCGGGTCTTCATTAATCCCACAGCTAATCAAGCCATCTTTCCCAGGCTAGGAAGAAAGGTAGTGTAATAATGTAAATTACGTGACTAATAATGTGTTTCTTGGACCACTATCATTGAGAGCACGTTCTAGTACACCCCAAAAACAAAATCACGTTTTTATAAAATAACATAATAGGACCCCTTTAAAAGCTTGAGCGGTTCATAAAAGTAACTGTAGTTTGTTGATATCGGTAAACCTGCTTACTGGAAATGCACAGCCTGATTTTTTAACCATGCACTTGATGTATGTGCAGGTTGAACATGCAATTGAATCATTTGTGTGCAAGTTTTCAGCACTCAACCAGTCTGAATTTGTTTAACAGTCAGGAAATTTATTAAATGGAAAGTTTAAGAAGTATAAAATAGCTTGGATTGATGCCCAATTGCAGCAGACAATAAAATAAGACATTTTGCTGTCATTATTATTATTAGATGTGACTATTCACTTTTGAGTGATTTCTATGTGCTTTTTCTACACTGTCCCAAATCCAAAGTACTCATTTCAGTCTTAAATCAAGCATATGTTTTAGTAATAAGACTTTTTAAAACAGTTTTGCAATCCACAAGGCAAAAATCACGTCCAATAGAAAAATAATAACACTTCTCCCCTGTGTTTTATGCATCGTTCATGTCTGTAACACAAATGAGCTACGCTGCAAAATATGAGACAGTAAGAGGATTGTTTGAGTCATTAACCATAATCATGGCAGTAATGATCTTATATGAGCCTTATATGCAAATATGAGCTTAAGCAACCACCACTAATAAATGGATCTTTTCTCACTCGCTTCTCTGTCATGCTTTTCAGTGCTTTTTTGTTTGTGTGACAAAGCTTAATGCGGCAGTTTCACTGTCACTGGTGTGATTTCTATGGTAAATTTGAGCATACATCAGAGGAAAAGCAGTTCCACTAATTAACGTCCTGGTGAGAGGAAGATGATTTGGAAGGAAGCGTCTGCCAGAAAGTTTTATTTATCATTTAATTCGGAAATAACAGCCTAATATAAAGCGCATGATTTATATTCTGCTGATTCTGGCTTTGGCTTAATTTAACTGTCTATTTACTGCGCAGTGTGGGTGAGACCCAAACCCATTCACACTCTTTAGGGGGCTTCGCCGTGGTGTTAATGTTCTTTCGAGATGCGTGATTATTTCCATATTGGCATAATGCCCTATAATGAATCAAAACAACATTCTGTGCAAACTCCGAGAATTTTTCATCATAATAATTCAGGTATCGACTTAAACATTTCATGAATACAGAATGCAGAGTTTCAAAAGAAATCGAAACAATTAGTTCAACCCAAAATGGAAATTATATTCATTTAGTCTCCCTTTATGTCATTTCAGTGGCTTTCATTCTTCTGCCAAACACAAAGGCGAAGATTTGAATGATGTGATTGTCGCTCTTTTCCAAGAATTACAATGAATGCGCTTTATAACGGAGACAAATGCAAAATGAGGGCTTCATTTAAAGTAGTTTTGAGAGCGATGGTTTTGTGCAACCGATTCATTAAAAAGGCAATTAATCAAAAATGGCTTATTTGGGAATCAATTCACTACGTTTTGAATAGCATACATAATTTCTATAGTAAAAAAAAGTGTAATGTGAATGTACACTCAGTGTTAAACATAACTTGTACTTCCACTCAAAAGTTTGGAATAATTTTTCTTGATGTTTTTGAAATGTGTCACCAAGGCTGTATATACAGTTGAAGTCAGAATTATTAGCCCCCCTTTGAATTTTTTCCTTTGTTAAATATTTCCCAAATGATGTTTAACAGAGCAAGGAAATTTTCACAGTATGTCTGATCATATTTTTTCTTCTGGAGAAAGTCTTTTTTGTTTTATTTCAGCTAGAATAAAAGCAGTTTTACATTTTTTTAAATCCATTTTAAGGTCAAAATTATCAGCCCCTTTAAGTTATAGATTATTTTGATAGTCTACAGCAGTGTTTCCCAACCCTGTGCCTGGAGGCACACCAACAGTTCATGTTTTGGATGTCTCCCTCATCTGACCCATTAACTTCAGGTTTTGGAGTCTCTTCTAATGTTCCGATGAGTTGTTTCAGGTGTGTTTGATTAGGGAGAGGATGAAAATGTGTACTGTTGGCGTGCCTTCAGGAACAGGGTTGAGAAACTCTGCATTAGAAGAGACTCCAAAACCTGAAGTTAATGGGTCAGATGAGGGAGACATCCAAAACATGAACTGTTGGTGTGCCTCCAGGAAGAGGGTTGGGAAACACTGGTCTACAGAACAAACCATCGTTATACAATAACTTGCCTAATTACCCTAACCTGCCTAGTTAACCTAATTAACCTAGTTAAGCCTTTAAATGTCACTTTAAGCTGTATAGAAGTGTCTTGAAAAATATCTAGTTATTAAAACTATTATGTTTATAAATGTGTTGAAAAAATCTTGTCTCCGTTAAATAGAAATTAGGGAAAAAAATAAACGGGTGGGAGGTCTAATAATTTGGGGGGGCTAATAATTCTGACTTCAACGGTATATATGGTGGAATAATATTACAATTTAAAAGAGCTGTTTTCTCCTTAAATATGCTTTTATTAATGTCATTTATTTCTGTGTTGCAGAGATGAATCTTCAGCATCATTACTCATCATGATACTTAAAAAATCAGGAAAATATCAGAAATAAATCATTTATTATTATAAATGCAGATTATTTAGGGGGACTGTTAAACACTGCTATTGTACACTGTAAAACCCAAAAAGTTAAGGTAACTCATACCGTTTGAGGAAACCAATTGCGACAAACTATTAAAGTTCATAAACTAATCATAATGAGCACTGTGAACTTAATTCATTTGAGTAAACGAAGCAATTTGAGCACAGTAAAAGCCAATAAATGAAGAGAACTCAAACCAACTGAGTACTGTAAAACCTAATAAGTTAAGGCAACTCAAACCGTTTGAGGAAACCAATTGCAACAAACCATTTGAGTTAAACTGAACTATGTGAGTACTGTGAGCTTACTCTATTTAAGTTGAGGTAATGAGGTATTTAATTAATTCATTACCTTCAATACAGAGTTCAAATCTCTTTTTGAAATTAGTAAAATTAACTTTCAGTAAATTTTGAGTTAACTACACATTTCATTTTGATAAAGTTGACTGTTGGGTTTTACAGTGTACTAATGTTTAGGGTTAGTAAGATGATAAAACAAAATGTCTTATCTATTGAAAAAATTAGGAGACCATTTGAAAATGGATTTATGATGTTTGAATAAAACCTTAAAAATATATATATTTTTTTTACATTTTTATTTTATTCTGTAAACTAATGGTGTCATTTTCATATATCATTTCATATCATTAGAGATTTTTTTTGCATAAAATATCCAAATATGTGCCATCTTTATATTCATTTTCAGACAACACAAGACCACTTTTAACCTGAATCAGTATTTTTAATCACAGCGAATGAAATGTCCCTACCTGACAAAAGTCTTGTTGCCTATCCAAGTTTTAGGAACAGCAAATAATAACTTAACGTCTAGTTGATCATTTGTTATCAGAAGTGGTTTATATGAAAGGCAAAGGCCTCTAGATTACGCTTATTTTACCAAAATAAAATATAATCATGCCTTGCTTTATAATTATTTAATTAGGACAGTAAGGTCTGACTGTGCTTAGACTAAAGTCTTGCCATTTAACAGAAATAATGTCCAGTATAGAATATGTCGTCATGCTGCAGTGGAAACAGAATGAATATTGTCTATGACTCCATCATGAGCTTGGAGGACTGCATCCATACATCTCTGCAATGACTCAAATCACTTATTATTAAAGTCATCTGGAATGGCTAAGAAAGCCTTCTTGCAGAACTCCTCAGTTCATCAGGACTGGGATTGATCTTCAATGCCTTCTCCATCTTCCCCCAGACATGCTCAATAATGTTCATGTCTGGTGACTGGGCTGGGCAATTCTGGAGCACCTTGACCTTCTCTGCTTTCAGGAACTTTGATGTGGAGGCTGAAGTATGAGAAGGAGCGCTATCCTGCTGGAGAATTTGCCCTCTCCTGTGGTTTGTAATGTAATGGGCAGCACAAATGTCTTGATAGCTCAGGCTGTTGATGTTGCCATCCACTCTGCAGATCTCTCACACGCCCCCATACTGAATGTAACCCCAAACCATGATTTTTCCTTCACCGAACTTGACTGATTTCTGTGTGAATCTTGGGTCCATGCGGGTTCCAGTAGGTCTTCTGCAGTATTTGTGATCATTGGGATGCAGATCAACAGATGATTCATCTGAAAACTCGACCTTCTGCCACTTTTCCAAACGATCAGCTAGAAGTCAAGTTATTATTTGTTGCTCTAACTGGGATTGACAACAAGACTTTTGTCAGGTAGTGCTTATATGCACTATTTTCACTGTATTAAAAAGCTGTAAGGCCTGTTATGAACATAATAATTCTGCCTATTCCAAACCTTTGAATGATAATGTACATTTAAAATATTTTAAAAGCTGTTTAAATTGTATGTAAATTGTCACATAGATTTATTTTATGATTTAATTTGTCTTTTTGCAGATTTGCATCTCTACTTTAAAAAAAAAAAATTCCACTTCCTGTGAAAGAACAGCATGAGGGTTAAAAACAACAACAACAGACGTTTCATTCTGTGGATGAATGACTTCAGATTTTTTGGGATGCTTTGGGAAGTTCTTGTAGTCACTTGCAGCTCTTTGTTTGGCTGGGAATGTATGGGAAATGGGTCTGTGTGCTTTTATCAGAAACGGTCTGCGTGCTGCAGCTACGAAGGGCTCTTTTCTGCAAGTCCGGGCTGGAGTGTTTTTTACGGTCGCATCTGGGCGTCAGAAACCTCGGCGGAGAAGCTGTAAACACCGAATCAGTGGAAGACAGCCTTGAAGAGCTCCTTCCCCCTCTGCCTTCATCATAATCATCATCGTCGCAGCACAGCGCGTGATATAGAGTCTTGTCATAGTAATGCAGGCGTCCTCCAGATCCGAAGAGCCAGGTGGCTTTAGGGCTGTTTGGGGCCTTCAGGGGTCCGTTGAGGGCAGGTAGATCTCCACAGCTTCTGCGGTACAGCTCTAACTCTTGTTTCTTGGATTTGTTTGGGTAGCGGAGTGTATCTAAGAGAGGATTGTGCAGTAAATGGTTGTCGGATGAAGTCTTGGTTTGCAGGAGGTCACTGTGGTCCTCGCTGCAGCACACTAGTGTCAGGTCGTCATCTGAGTCCAGGTCGATGTCAGATGTTAACTTGTCAATTTGAGCCACAACCTGAATGGAGACAAAGAAAATTGGAGTAAACGTCTGGATCAGGGGTGTGCAAACTACAGTCCGCGGGCCATCTGCGGCCCGCAATCTGTTATAAATATCAATAGAATCTGGCCCGCTATACAAAAAGGAACGTAATTAAATAAATAACCACCGGGTGTCGCTATCACATACCTTCAATTAGGCAGCAGTTCTTGTTATGACATAAAAACGAACGAACAAACTGATGGAAACATAATTGATAATCACGTTTTGGGGAGCCATGGCGCAACCAAGAAAAAGGAAAATCAACAGTGAGTGCAGGAAATTTCAGTCACGTTGGGGCAAAGAATATTTCTTCACAGAGGTCAGCGGGATATGTGTCTGTTTAATTTGCCAGGAATCAGTTGCAGTAATGAAGGAATATAATATTAAAAGGCATTATGAAACAAAACATCAGACCTTCAGCAAAAAGTAAAACAATTAGCAGCTGCGCTATCAGCTCAACAACAGCAGTTTTTTCGTGCTAATAAAGTGCAAGAAAATTCTACGCTGGCTAGTTATGAGGTAGCTCAGCTAATCGCACAACACAGGAAACCCTTCACTGAAGGAGAATTTATAAAGGAGTATCTGATGAGTGTTGCAACTGTAATTTGCCCAGAGAAGATTCAAGATTTTAAAAACGGAAGTCTTTGTAGAAACACAGTTGAACGACGAAAAAAAAAAAAATTCCATAATAGTACACACACTTATTATAATTCCATAATAATACACACATAATACACATATATATATATATATATATATATATATATATATATATATATATATATATATATATATATATATATATATATATATATATATATATATATATATATATATATATATGTGTGTGTGTCTGTGTGATGTATGTAAAATCTGGCCCGGAACAATGTTTTTTTTTTGGATCTGGCCCTTGGCCCAAAAAGTTTGGATAACCCTGGTCTGGATGAACCACTTGTAACTTGTACAGTTGCGATTCTGGAAACTCTCTAGATTAGTGGATCTCACGTTGGCTTCCTGCAAGTTATTCACACTATAAAGTAATCTCATATTTGGCAAATTACATATAAATTCATCTGTGGATGTCATATATTTCAAAATATTACACATATACAGTATATTACAAATATTATTCTTACAATACCAGAGAAAACTCTTGTTTTAGGAACAACAAATAATAGCTTGAATTGATCATTTGGTATCAGAAGTGACTTATATGAAAAGCAAAGGCCTCTAGATTATGCTTATTTTACCTACAGTAAGGTCTGTTGCAGTGGAAAAATAATGAATATTGTGTCTGACTCCATCATGAGCTTGGAGGACTGCATCCAGACATCTCTGCAATGACTCAAATCACATATTAATAAAGTCATCTGGAATGGCAAAGAAAGTGTTCTTGCAGAACTCCCAGAGCCCATCCAGATTCTTTGGATTCATCTTCAATGCCTCCTTCATCTTACCCAAGACATGCTCAATAGTTTTCATGTCTTGTGACTGGGCTGGCCAATCCTGGAGCCTCTTACCCTTCATGAGAAGGAGCGCTATCCTGCTGAAGAATTTGCCCTCTCCTGTGGTTTGTAATGTAATGAGCAGCACTAATGTCTTGATACCTCAGGCTGTTGATGTTGCCCTCCACTCTGCAGATCTCTTGCACGCGCCAATACTGAATGTAACCCCAAACCATTTTTCCTTCACCAAACTTGACTGATTTCTGTGTGAATCTTGGGTCCGTGCAGGTTCCAGTAGGTCTTCCGCAGTATTTGTGATGATTATGATGCAGTTCAACAGATGATTCATGGGAAAAATCTACCTTCTGCCACTTTTCAAATAATCAACTAGAAGTCAAGTTATTATTTGTTGCTCTTACAACTGGAATCGATGACAAGTGTCAGGTAGTGTATATTATTTTTCAACCATTAAAATTACAAATATGTTCAAATAGTATAGATTATGCTTATAGACTGTATAGGACTGTATAGGACAAATGTTTCTTCTACAAAACAGAGTTTCTAGTTAAACGATTTGTCAATAAATGCTAACCCTCAAGTTGCTCCAAACCCATGAGACCTTTGTTCATCTTTTCAACAATATTAAGATATTTTAGATAAAATCTGAGAGCTCCCTCATCCTCAATATACAGAAATGGTCGTCCAAAGTCCAGAAAAAGGAACCAAAAACATTGTCAAAACATTCCATGTGACTACAGTTCACATTTACTATGGGCAACACAAGGCATTGCCATTGAGATTAGACCATGCACCCTAATCCGGCATGGAAGACATATGCAAAAAAAGTCAATTTTACACTTTCTTTGGCACAAAAAGGTATTCTTGGAGTTTCGTGTGATTACAGTTGAACCACTGACATCTGATGGAAAGTTTTGACAATATTTGTCGGCCCTTTTCTGAACTTTGAATATCTGGGTACCGTTGCTGTCTATGGAGGACGAAGAAACTCTCAGATTTCATCTAAAATATCCTAATTTGTTTTCTGAATATGAACAAAGGTCTCAGCAGATTGGAATGACATGAGGCTGAGTAATGAATAACAGAATTTTCTTTTCTTTTTTTAGTTGAACTAACCCTATAATGGAAATTCAGTGAAGTGGCACATCTTGTTACATCTTGTTCATGTGCTCATATTTCCAATCATCTGTCAGTCACGACCTTGAAAAATTTCAATCAGTGTATGACTAAATTACTTTTACAGATGTTGCTCAGATGTCTTTTATAATAGTTTTACATCCACAGTATTCTCTAGTGAGATTACAGCAATGATCTTTGTCCCTTGTTTTTAGGTTTATATAATCTTAGGGTCCTTTCACACCTGTGGATCGATTCTCTTGTTCCGAAACAGGGATTAAAATTGTTACAATGTAGAACTAGGTTCTTGATGCGGTTTGCTTTCACACAGCAAAGTTTCTAAATAGACCAAAATAGATAAAACAAATCACATGCGAGTAAACTTTCCTCACATTGGTCAGTTTCACGGTTTGTTTTGCAGAGTCCCACTCAGCTGTCATGAGTCCTTATTTCATTTATGACGATGAGAAATAAGACATTATTATAAAGCTGCGCTTTAATTTTGAATGGTGACACCAACAGACATTGTCACCAGATATAAATCAGAGGTAAGACTTTCTCATACCCAGCTGTTGGTTAGAATTATGCATTATAGGCTTTACATTATAGAGAGAAATAATAGATAAACCAAGACGTCTGTTCGGTCAATTTTCTTAGAGGATAACCAGCTCTCGTTAATAGTTATCATTCTTTCACTTTCGTATTTGACATGAAACACACATTTACTGGTAGGAATGACACCTCGCCTTGCTGGTAATTCTCTCTTCATAAAACCGTATATATGCCTATTACATATCCATAATACACTGTGATATAGCCTGGTTCAGATCGTATTGCTTTCTCACTACAATCGATCCGCTCCAGAGTTAGTTTTAATCAAGCTGAGACCACCTCATTTAGGCGATCTTGGAATGATTGATTTTGCGCAGATCCAAACTCGATTGCGGGATTCAAATATACCAAACAAACCGCACTAACTGAGCAAACGAGACAGGTTCCGAAACAAATGTCTAGGTGTGAAAGCACCCCAAGACTGTATTTGCACGCAATTGACAAACAGTCGCAGCCAAATAAACTTTAATGACTGGTCCGATTGGGCCAGTAACGATCCTGTCTACTGTCCCGAGCATCTTGCACACTGGCCCCGGGCCATCGAGCAGTTCTTAATGTCGAGCCCTGAAGTGTTTATTGCCCATTTATGCATCGTGTCATATCACTCAGCTCTTTCTTTGATTTCTCTAGAGTGAAAGGATGCCAATATACATAAAACCCATTTGTTTATGTATATATATATATATATATATATATTTAAACCCAATGTATTTTTAAGTAATAATTTAATAGTCATAGTCATTTGAGTTCTGAATGAGCCAAATAGGCTAAACAAACCTGCTTACTGTAGTAAAAATTACATGTTAATGTAAAATTTTTGTTTCCATGTATTTAATAAATAAAATTGCCACTTTTCTAATTAAATGGCATATATATATATATATTTAATCTACAGGCTAGTTCACATATTTCATGAACTGAATCATAATAATAAAATAGGAAATATTTTTAATACAAGACAACACATGATGTTTCTATCTCTGTCAGTGACTCAGACAGTTAAAATGAGTACATTAAGTGGTTCTGTCACTGTGTTTGATACTTTCTGTGCATGACGCCACTGGCCTGCATGGTTTGGGATCTATAGAGCTGCGCATCGTTGGATTTGCCCTTCAATATTTGGACTCTCAGTAGTGATTATTAAACCACACTGAACTGAGCTAAACTGAACTGAACTTAAACACTACAAACTGAACTACACTGTTCCTATTTACTATGACCTTTTATGTGAAGCTGCTTTGACACAATCTTCATTGTATAAGCGCTATACAAATAAAGGTGAATTGAATTGACTGTGGTATAGATAATGCCACATGCACTGTAATGTGTTTAATAATGGTTGTTCATTTTGAAATAAAAATAGGAAAATGTCCGTTAAGAGTGAACAGCTGTGATTATGAGGTGAGCACTGAGGAAACAGTAGATTGTAAACCCGATTGCTCCTATCTGACATTGGGGTATAAGTGATACAAGTGTATCCATAGCAAAGAACTGTAAATAGGCATAACAATTTATCGATAAACACACACCTTGTTCTCTCGCTCTGCACAGCTGTGGTTTGCTGATCAAATAAAAAACGAACGTCGGGGAGGAGCCGAATTCTGCCGCCGTCTTCATATCAAATTTCAAGGGGACAGAAATGATAATTTGGTCTTTCATTTGGAAGTTTTGGGGGGGCTGAGTAGAAATAGAGGCCCCAGCCCCCCTAAAATAGGCCTAGCGACACCCATGTTCCTGCTTGTGTTGTCATTTAAGTTAAAGCTTCAAAATCCATCTCTAAATTCATCTCTGTCATCCCCTTTTTAATTTAGCGTATTGTTTCATCCACAACACAACTCAAGAGAAAAATAGATTACTCTGATAGCTTACAGATATAAAATAAACCTCTCTACCACTTCAGTTGACAAGACTTAACAAGCCATCTAGTTAATTAGTTAAAATAGTTGATTATTTTGCATGTTTTATTGATAGTACACCACGCTGAGAGCGAGCAAGCACTGATGAGCATCAGAGCAGTGCTCATTAATATTTACGACCATTCCAAATATGGTCAAAGCTGAGCTTCTATTTCTGGGGGTAATTCCTCTGGAGTTTCTAGAGATGTTTTTGCACTTACTTAAGCTATCAGAAATAGATATCACTATTTAAAAACAATTTAACTTATTTAATCGATGCACTCTATGTCGCCTTTAGGAATCTAGTCTCTTAAAATCTTGCAATCCTGCTCTGATTGGTCGGATAGGTCTTAGTCTCTTGTGATTAGTCTTTTCAGAAACTAAATGTTCATTTAATATTTGAATTTAGCTCTTCACTTGGTGGCATCTCCATTCCTCAATTCAGTTCTAGCATAAACCTTCATACTTGGCAAGTGTAAATTTGCTTTCACGGCATCTTTGCAACATGCTGACAACATAAAGCAAACTCTTTTAGTCCGCTACGATGATGTTCGAGAGTCAAAGTAGACTTTGTTCAGGCAGTTCAAAACCACTTTCTCCTTTTAGAAGACAATAACTCAATTTATCTGCACTTTTGATCTTTGAAACTTTGCAGACCTTTTATATTTGCACTTTGAAACAGCAAGGTAATGAAGGTATTGCCTGAAAAACATAATGGGGCAATATTACGCAACAAAAACATTCCTGAAATATCCGCCTTTTTGTTCCTCAGGAAAAGTAATACAGATCTGGGACAGCTCGAGGGTGAGTAAATAATGACAGAAACTGCAACTGAGTAAACTAAGAGATGTTGAAGTTTACATCTAGCAGCAGCTTTCAGATCACATCCAGCATAAATATTATTATAGTACAGCACACCAAAACGCTTTTGAAAAATAGTCATATAAATGGTACTAAATAATACAGTTGTAGCATTATACATGATATGACTTGGGCAGAAGTGCGAGGAAAAAGTAGATCACTACACTGACATTTGAACAATAATTGCTCATTAAGTAAAGCAATATTAAATACAGGATTTATGCAGCAGTCCTCAAGCTAAGCACACTCTCCAGTAAAATGCAAACCCCCCAATTTACCAATATAAAAACTCTTCTCAATCCCATTATAATTGAGGATTAAATATTTACAAGTTTCTCTCTGGCTCAAAAACATGTGTATTTTAAACCAATATTTACAATCCCCTTCCAGTCGCACACAGTATAAAGCATGCTGAGAACGATACGTAGAAATGCTTTGCTCAGCTTTAGTTTAGATCATTAAGAAACTATTTATGTAACTACACAAACAGGTCTTCTGTTGAACTGAATGTAAAAAAAATATGTTAGTCAAACATTTTAAAAAGCTTGCTGTTACTTTTTAAAGGGTCATGAAACACCAAAACACATTTTTTGAGATGTTGACAGTCATATATGTGTCCCACGTTGCTAAAAACACTATTAGGACAGATATATTTCAGTAAATAAGTGAAAATCGGTTGTTTTTGGTGTTTTTGGTTGTTTTTTAAAAAATTTGTATCATTTATTTATTTGTTCATTGTTTGACTATTGTTATACACTGAAAAAAATAGAATTCATTGGATTTACCAAATTGTTTTGGGGTAAATGGTTGCAAGAAATTTATATTGGCTGAATTTAAGCAAATGAATTAAATTTAGTAATGTTCAAATTAATTTGTATGTTTAAATTCAGCCCATATAAATAGCTTGTAACCGCTTACCTTCACGAAACACCAAAACACATTTTTTGAGATGTTGACAGTCATATATGTGTCCCACGCTGCTGAAAACACTATTAGGACACATATATTTCACAAAAAAAGTGACAATTGGTTGTTCTTACATTATTTAGAGCAAATTCGTTCTTCTGGTTTGACAATAAATTTTGAAGCTGCGTCACGCTCATGAGATCCTTGTGTAAATTCCAGTGTGGAGACTGGATGTCTGTACCGGCCGATTCAAAGTGACGTCTTTGAGTATTCAGGATTAATTCATGAGAGATACTAGGTTCGAACCAATCAGCGTTCTATTGTGAATGAGGTGTAACTTCATCAATATGCATGATAGCTTCAAAGACTCTTTTACCTGTTACAGTGTTCAGAGAGACGCCACGTTGTGTTGCCAACCGTAATTCAAACAAGTAGAAAAAGAAGAATTGTTCGGAGACATGGATCGTCAGTGTTGTGTTTATAAATGTGCTGCAACAAAGGTTTTGTTAGCATTTTTGTTAGCATTTTCCCACAATGAGTAGACTCAAGCAGTTGGATTACAGTGGTCTGCTAACATGCGACAAAAAATATGTTTGTAGGGAACTTTTTTATCTGAGAGCTTTTCTTATCTGGAAATGGTGAAGTCCTGATTCGCCACTCGTCTCCTTTTTTAAAAAGACGCGGTTCCAGTTGGTGTTGATTGACCTGTCTCTACAGATTTGGTAAGAGTGTGATCAATGTTCTTTGTTTATGTTTATTCAGATGGCAAATTTAGTGTCATCAGCAGTACTCTTTCAGTTTTTAAAGACATACCTTTAAAATCAAAATGACTTAGTTAGGTTTACAGTACGTTAATATCACTACAATATTATGGACTGAAAGATCCGCTGTATATGCTGCTCTCCGAATGTAAACATGCAAACACCTTAATCAAACTATTACCGTCGTGTAGGATTTTCGCCGCATATGACTTTCGCCGCATTTTGTGACAGGATAGTTTATACACACACGGCTGTTTGATGCTAATCTCTGCACCTACCGAGAAATGCGGAGGTTTTTTTTTTCTCCCATTCGGCGTGCGGTATCAAAAATTCCACTAAAACAACACTCTTCCAGCAGTTCCTCGCATCCAATATATCTTTGGTCACGGGGGGCATGCATGAATTGTTCCTGAATGAAAGTGAAAATGCCAAACTGCAGGTAAAGTCCACAAATTAAGAATGAAACACCCGATATTACATGATGAAATGTGGATAGCGCAGTGACACAATGATGTTAATCGAACTATGTGCTATAACATGTAAAATGGGGTCATGAAAGGAACATTCAAAAAGCAACTATGTAAACACCTTAATCGTATTATTGTCTTTGTCATGATTACCAGCGATCTCTAACCACCAGAGGTCGCTGGTAAGCACTCACCTTTACAATAACCTATGGACTACAAATCCGCCATTCATGGACTACATTTTCATACATGCACTCCGTTGACAAACACACATGCTTCCTCATTTTGACTGATTACACTTGCACCAGCTGAGGATTGTCAGAGACTGATTACACACACTATTTAAACAGCACACACACTCCCTTCTTTTGCCGAGTCTTGTTATCTGTAAAGTGACATTACAACGCATTTCCCTTAGTCTTGTTCCTCCGTGTTTTTTGATCTTTGCCTGGTTTCCCTTTCTCCTTGTCTGCCGCCTGTCTACCGACCTCTCACCTGTGTTTGACTACGATTCTGGACTGCCTTTATACATCTGTATGCACCTGTGTTGACCATTGCCTCCCTGACTGTGAATAAACCTGCACGTGGATCCTAAACTTGAGTTGTCTCTGTCACTCCCCGTGTTACAGTCTTATTCAGATTAAGGTAAATAATTTCCATGTAAACGTGGTGTTTGTCTATCTCCCCTGCGTCTGTGTTTGTGTTGCTGCTGTAAAAATCAGCGCGTGCACATACTGAAACTCCCCTTTTCATGCAAACCCTTCTGTCTTTTGCCACTTGACACTCGCACCTAAACAAAGCTGGACTCACACACTTTTCTGAATTTTAAGACGTGTGTGTGTGTGTGGGGGGGGGGGGGTGCTGGGGGGGTATGGCCCTTTAAAGATATTAGACTTGCAATTTACCTTGTAGATGATAAAAATCCAGCCCAATCTCATGAGACAAACTAATTTTGAAGGGTGTACAAGATTTTATAAAATAAAAATAATTGTAGAGAATACAATTCCTACAACATGACTTTTATGAAAACTTAAAATGTATTACACAGACAGAAAATACACAAATAAATCAGCCTCCAATTCACCAAAACTTATAAAGTTAGTAACTGCTGTAAAACTCTGAAAAATAAACAAGTGTGCCATATTTGAAGGAGAAAGTTATGCAATATAAATGGAGCTGAATATTAGAGAGATTTTGTGTTGCGCTAGTAAACAACCTTCCAGCAACTTCCCAGAACACCCTGGCAACCACTTAAAAAAAATCTGTCAGAATGGCTTAGCAACAGCCTGCAATTCCAATCATAAACTTTAAATGTGTAGTTTCTCAGAGTATTGCTGAGAAGATTTAACAAAATATTCCATATTATTTTCTCCAAACTGACTATAGTATCAGGATGTGTAGCTGAGCTAGGTCATGAATAATATTAGGTGTACAACTGTACACATACAGTAGTTGTACCAAAAATTGGGATTTTCAGGTCAGTATTCATCTGTACTGAACAAACACATGTTTTTTTACCACTGCATGGGCAGAACTCACATAACTTTATTTTAATAAACAGATATAGCAATATTCTTATGTATTTCACATAACATGGTTCTACCAAACACACACTTGCATGGACAAATGTACGATACAGATTTGTCAATTTGCTGTGATCCAGATCTTTATAATCCATATGACTAGATGCAGAATAAAATGAGGCTCATTATACTGTATATTCAAAAATGCTGATGCTTCAGTTTTGCGAATGTGTATGACAGATTTAAAGCTTTGTATTGGGTGATTTGTGTTTGAATGAAAAATGTTTACTTTTACGCTTCATATTTTCAGTGATCAACGTTAAATTCCTTAAACAAAACTACTGCATTCCCATATAGGATGGCAATTACTACACATTGTAATTTGGACTCATTTTGGTACGTCTTTAACCATTTTTGCTTACTAAGAACTGCAATATCTTATTGTGATTGAACTTGTCTGATTATGAGAAATGGTTGTTGGGTTTAGATGTTTGTTATGCTATACTGTTACTCACTGTAAAGTGCTGACCAGTTCAACTTGGATTTATTTGCTCTTCCAGTATTGTATTTATTGTTGTCTGTACAGCTGTGAATGTTATGTATAGATACCTGCTTTAAAACAGTGAGACCAGAGGCCTGTACCATGGAGTTGGATTAGCTGGTTAGCCAGATAAATTTCAGTTTAGTTTGCACCAATCTTGGGTTTTAGGTAACATGAAGGCAGCTTGAATCACTTTTTTTGCATTGGTATTATGAAGCAGTTGACCTACTTTTATGGCATCTAAAACCTAGAATTGGTGTAAACTAAAATGAAACCTAACTGGCTAGCCAGCTAATCTGGCTTCATGGGACAGGCCCCAGCCTGGATATCGTTTCTTAAACCCCAAGAATTGCCTTTAGGCTATGCTGTTTCACTTGAAACTATGTAAATAAAATTCAATTAAATTAGTAAATTAAACCTCAAACAATAAGAGGAAATCAAAACAATAAATTTTTTTTCAGTTTATTAATAACAATATGCATTTGTATAATGTTATGTTTGGATATAATGTGTGTTTGGATATAACTGTTTTTTTGACCACACTTCGTTATTATTCTACATTTATTAGTTTGCTGGAAATTAGAACTGAATTTAGAAATAGTTTTAAAACAAATCTTTGCGCTTAACAAATGAAATAAAAAATGTAGGCTTATGGATGTCTTCAGTGGAGTGTACAACACCAGTTCCTTATCCACAAAAGTAAAGGAGTAAAGTAAAGAGTTAAGGTAAAGAGGCCAAATGGAGGAGGCTTGCTCTTTATCCTCACACTGCAGATGGTCTGTTTAACTGTTTTCTCGCTAGTGAAGCGTTCCGTTTTTTCCACTTACAAAGTCGCCATGTAAATAGCAAATGCGCCATGGCGCGATACAACTGACTCCTAAAGAGAATGGGAGAGGAGATTCTGATTGGTTTAATGCACGTTATGCTCAAAACACACCCATAACTCATTAAGAGAATAAGCACAACCCTGTTAGACCATGTACCTGTGAAATAACTCAAATCATTTAGCCTGGAACAATAAGCTGTGCGTATATCTGAAAATAATAACACACCTTGGCTTTGAATGCTCATCAGCCAATCATAATCAAGCATTTACTAGCCCGGTAGTCTATAATACTAGTTAGAACCTCAGTCTATTGCTCAATCACTGTTTCAGCTGTGGAAAGATGTAGTCGGTAAAACAGCATGTAAACAATGTCACATTGCATTACAATCACCTCAGGCAAGTCATTCAGTGTCCACAGCTTAACAGTAAAGGAAAATGAACACAAACTAAATACCAGCACTATACCGTAAATATTCATTACGTAATTTGTGTATTGTCACACCCCTAACGTATACACATTTATGTGTCTGTACATCTATCCTTCCCTCCATCTAACCCCATTTCACCCACCGGCAGTGGAATATTTAATATCTGTTTGTGCTGAAGGGAATTTGTCCTCCTGCTGCGCTAGTAACTGCATCTTACATAAGAACTCAACCATACGCTTATCAATATTCCTTCTCTTGCTTTACCCAGCTCCGTTTCAGAGTTTGGTCGGTCTCAAGGCTGACACATACAATTCCGACACAAAACAAAGCACAGGAGGGGAGCTCTCGCACATGAAAGCCTCAGTTAGGTTATGATCAGTGCAACATGCGTATATGAAGCTGTAATGCAATCACATGGCGCCACTTACAATTCAGTACGTGCCTTTTGTCAATATTAAGCAGCTTAGGATGCATTTGATTCCTCTGTATTTTGATGACAAAGCACTGCGTCAGTTTTTTATTATCATTTCTTCTTCGCAGCTTCTGATTTCAGTGCTTCTGCCAGGCTCGCTCATCGCAGGATGTGGCAGTGCTGAGTGTTTATGATATAGCAGATTCAAACGGCGGACCACAGGCTGCTGGGATTCAGTAATGAGCAGTCAAACGTAAACAGGAAGAAAAAACCAAATGACAGGCATTCAACAGCCTCGATTTCCATTCACAACGCACCTGCTGCTCCAAAGAGCACAATACACAAACAATGGCAAGCTTTTCTCAGACTGTACAACACAACGTACTTTATTTGCGAATATATCACTAAGCGGAGTGTGGTTATCAGAGAGAGATGTTTTGGGACTGTCTGGCAGAGGTATTAGATCATCTCTCGTGGGGTTGTGCCCTGTGCGCTGCTGTCAGACGCTTCATGTTTAATGCATCGCTGCCAACTGTACACTAACTGATTGGAGATCAGAGTGCTGCTCGACAGGGAGATCAGCTGAGAAAACTGTTGTGGAGGGTGTTATGACATGACAGGAGCCGTGCACACTTTGCAAAGCAGAAATGCTGACCTATAGAAATTCACAAGTGTCATGGTCATTGTAGGAGGCACTGCTCAACTAATGGCTGGAAGTCATGCAGATGAACACAGGTTCTGTAGCCCAGTGACAGCCATGAAAGCAAAGTCTGTAGGTTGGAGTCTATGGAAGGGTGGAAGCAATTAGACCTGTGAGTTTTGAATATTAGTTATAAAATGTTAGTTTTAATAGATTTAAAGAAGGCATTTGATACAATTAATCATAATATATTGGTTAATAAATCAGAAAGGTATGGTATTAGAGGAGTAGCCTTGGATTGGATAAGCAGTTATTAAAAAAATAGGCAACAGTTCGTGGAAATTGGCAACCATAAATCTTCATATCTAAATGTAAATTGCGGCATACCACAAGGATCAGTTTTAGGTCCAATATTGTGTATAATTTACATTAATGATATGTGTTCGATATCAGAGTTTTTTATTTTATTTGCAGGTGATACAAGTATCTTTTGTTCTGAGGATAATTTACCAAAACGTATGTAGTTGATTAAAACTGAAATGATAATTTGAAATTGTGGTTTGACGTAAATAAATTGTCATCAACTCGAAGTAAAACAAAGGTTATGCTATTTGGGAAATTAAAAAGTAGTCATAATTTATATATAAATATTGATTGTGAAGTTATAGAAAGAGTACATGCAATTAAGTTTCTTGGTGTTGTATTGGGTCATAAAATTAGTTGGAAACCGCAAATAAATAATGTGATATCAAAATTAGTTAAAACTGTAGAAAAAGGAATGGAAAGGAAACTGAAGCTAGATTTATCCTGGACAATAAATCAATGTATGTATATAACACACTTATATTGCCATATATGAGCTATTGTGTTGAAATTTAGGGGAATACATATAAATCTAACCTACGATCCTTATGTACAATGCAGAAAAAGGAATTGACTGATAGAAAATGTGGAGTATTTGGAGCATACAAATCCTTTATTTTTTAAATTGAAGATACTTAAGTTCAATGATTTGGTCAAATTTAAAACAGCACAGTTTATGTTTAAAGCTAGGAACAAATTACTTCCGAAAGGCATACAAACATTTTAGGAGGTTGAAAACAAGGACAACTTTAAAAAGTTTGTGTATGTCTGTATGTGGTGTGAAGTTATGGAACAGTCTAGGGTCAAATATGTCTCATGCAAAGCTCATATGTCCCATGTAAAAAAAAGACGAAATGCATTCAAGTAATAGACAAATGATGTGTGTGGTAATGGGGTGGGAAAATAATAAGCTTGTGCTTCATCCCACTCCATTTTCGACCATGTTGAAATGTATTTTTGTTAAAGAATTTTTATTTATGATATTTCTGTTCGAAAATAAATAAATCAAATCAAAAATAACTACAGTCTTTTTCTTGCAAATCGGATTTTTTTCAAGAAACAAATTCTTATAAGTTCTTACTTTTTATTTTAATAATTTTTTTAAGTGAAAAAAAAAATTCTGGGAAAAAAATTCAGGTCAAAATTTTTATGGACAGAATTTCTATGCGCAGCCTTGGGCCGGAGTGGGTCCAGTTCGGGGACCACAGGATGTCATCTCTGTTATTCCCAGATGATGTTGTTCTTTTGGCTTCATCAAACATGGACATTCAGCATGCACTGGAGCGGTTTGTTGCCGAGTGTGACGCAGCTGGCATGAGAATCATCTCCTCCAAGTCCGAGGCCATGGTGCTCCCCCTGGAAAAAGGTGGTTTGCCATCTCCAGGTTGGAGGAAAGTCCTTACCCCAGATGGAGTAGTTCAAGTATCTTGGGGTTTTGTTCACGAGTGAGGGAAGGATGGAACGTGAGTTTGACAGGCGGATTGGTGCAGTGGCAGCAGTAATGCGGTAGATGTATCGGTCCGTTGTGGTAAAGAAGGAGCTGAGCCGAAAGGCAAAGCTCTCAATTTACTGGTCAATCTACGTTCCTACTCTCTATGGTAATGAGCTTTGGGTCATGACTGAAAGGACAAGATCTCGGATACAAGCGGCCGAAATGAGTTTCCTTCACAGGGTGGCAGGGCACACCCTTATATATAAGGTGAGGAGCTTTGTCACCCGGGAGGAGTTCGGAGTAGAGCCGTTGCTCCTCCACATCGAGAGAAGTCAGCTGAGGTGGCTCGGGCACCTGTTTCGGATCCCTCCTGGATGCCTACATTATAAGGTGTTCCAGGCATGTCCCACCTGGAGGAGGCCTCGAGGAGGACTCAGGGCATGCTGAAAGCACTGTCTCTCGGCTGGCCAGGGAAAGCCTCGGGACCCCGCATGGGTCCAAATGAACACGTCTAGGCTAGAGAGAAAACCTGGACATTACTCAGACAGGAACATGAAAACAACACTGGACTGATAACCAGCAGTGAAACACAGACTGTTATATAGCTGCAAAACAGGCATCAGCTGGAATTCTCTGATTAGGTCAGCTGATCAGAACACACGCTACCATGAAAAGGTAAACAGACACACCCACCCACGCACACCACATCACATACGTCATAACACATAACTTACAGGAAGAAAACCGTGACAGTTTATAGTGTTTCACAACCTATAATAAATGACCATTAAAGCAAAATAGACAAAAAGTCAGTTTAGAGCTTTACCCCAATCCCCAGTCTAAATCTAATTAAGTAGCTGGTGCAACAAATCCCTTGTGATTCTAAAAGCTACAATCCATGTGTGTGTTTTTTTTTTTATCCGTTTTGTCTCTCAGTCATCTTACCTGCAGAACCCCAGGTCTTAGAGTCAGATAATTGCCAAACGTTCCCTGAAGGCTTTTAAACAGAGTGCTTGGAACAGAGTGTGAGTCAGAACAATTTGGCCAATTTAAACTTTTTTGCGAGAGGAATCCTGAATCCAAAGCAGTGAGAAACAAACCCTTTACCACCAATGGCCTTCTTTTCCACGTATTTTTATCTGGAGTTTAGCTAGAGGCTCCAACACATCTGATAGATCTAACCTCATACATTTTTCATCATACATTGCTGACTATTTGCTTTGAAAATAATCCCCATATACATTTTTAAATCCATCTACATATACATTTATGCATTTTTATGCAAAGTGACCTGCATTGCATTTAAGGTTTGGCTTGTTAAATATGGGAGAAAATTGCTTTATTCCATATTGATTGCTGTATTCTGACAAAATAAATAATTATAATCGAGTTCTACTCAGTATGTTCTTTGGTGACTTTTGTCATAATGCTTTAGCCACATTTATTCTTTAATATACAAACTGGGGCGGCATGGTGGCTCGGTGGTTAGCACTGTCCCCTCACAGCAAGAAGATGGCTAGTTCGATTCCTAACTGGGCCAGTTGGCATTTCCGTGTAGAGTTTGCATGTTCTCCCCATGTTGGCGTGCGTTTCCTCCTGGTGCTCCGGTTTCCCCCACAGTCCAAACACAAGTGCTATTAAATTAGCCATAGTGTATGTGTTTGAATATGTGTGTATAGGTGTTTCCCAGTACTGGGTTGCAGCTGTAAGGGCATCTGCTGTGTAAAACATGCTGGATAAGCAGCCGGTTCATTCGCTGTGGCGACCCCTAATGAATTGAGCAGATTTAAATGGATGTAATAAGCTTCGGATTGATCGCTCAAAGTAACCCTGAACTATAAAGCAGGAAATTGACAAATTTGTCAAAATGTGGACTGGAGGTCATAGTGATTCAAGTATTTGTCAAGGACTCAAGTACACTTAAAGACTAAACAGTTATTATGCTTGTAAATAACGCCACAATTTCACAAATATGCATTCAGGGCCGATGGAGAGAATTTAGATAGCTCAGGTGAGATCTGTGTGTTCTTGGTCTTTGGTGGGAAATCATTGGAATTCAATGCAATGAACGTAAACCTTTAAGATGGAGCTGAAAGTAAAACACATTTATAGCTAGATGAAGGCATGATCAAAAAGACCTGCATATATTAAGCGAGGCCTATAAGTGAGCAGTGCACTCGTTATTTGTCAGGGAAGAATTCCGAATCACGACAAATGTTTGACTGTTATCCGTGGAATAAGAGACAGCTGAAAGACAGATGAGCGTATGGCAAAACTAATAACCATAACAAGATGTCAGTAGTAACAATAAGGCTCCGCTGCAAGGTGTGAATGACAGATGGAGGTGTTAACTCAGGCAACAGCGGCAGAGCTACCGGTGATGCCTGAACTTGGCCAAGGAGACAAATGAGACAAATCCAGAGGAGCTGTGACTGAGATGATGAGACAAATGCCAGTCTGGGACACTCATAGACTCGGTGACAGTAATGAGGCAGATAGATATCCACCCGAGGAAAGAGATTAATTAAGGAGATGTCCTCTCACATCATGCTGAAAGCAGTCGGCCAGCACAAAGAGAGATAACTGCAAAGGAGACGAGACACTGACAGGTGAGAAGATGAGGAAATCGGATGCGCTCTCGCCAATGTCGGCCTATTGTCTGATCCGCCGGGTGATAATTAGGCATCACAGATGACATCTTGCTCGTATGGGGTGTCATTCTGCAAGTCTTTCTCCTTGTTAATCTATCTGTTGGTTGCTGTTTGGGTGACAAGCTGTCCAGTCAACAGCCCTAGGTGGACGTATCGCAAGGGCATGGATGTGTTTTTGACCTTGTGCGTGTGTGTGTATATGAAATATCCTCACTGTATTTGTTCCAAGTGATCATTTTATGTGCACTTTACTAAAATAGTCTACAATTAACATAAAATACTTGTCAGTTCATTGCAAGATTGTAGTCCTGCCATTCCTTTGATACTGGGGGAATAACAAACTCCAGTACACAAGGGGGCAATAGAGTTTCTCTGCAATAGAGTTTTTCTAGAGTTCTTCACTGCTCCACTTGAAACCAAAAAGGCAGAACTGTGTGGGTTTGGCTTTAAACAAAGACTATAGATACACAAAGACAGTTTACTCGCATAATTACATTAATTTGAATGAGATGTTAATGGTCAATATGGCTGCCACATGGAAGGAAGTCCCATCTCTGGTCAAAATAGGCAATAGTCTTTATAGCATGGGTCTCAAACTCGATTCCTAGAGTGCCACAGCTCTGCACAGTTTAGGTCCAACCCTAATCAAACAGAGCTTATCCAACTAATCACGGTGTTCAAGACTACTAGAGACTATTAATCAGGTGGGAGTTGAAGGTGGTTGGAGCTAAAATCTACAGAGTTGTGGACCTCCAAAAATTGAGTTTGAGACCACTGCTTTATAGTCATATAGTTCTTTGGGGAAGGGATCCGCTTGTTCATTATGGCAACCTCTGTAGTTTGGCAACTACTATGTACATCACAGCACATCCCATCACATACTGTGTCCTTGCAGTGTCATCTTGCGGTCTTTGCTGCACGTTCTGTTCCTGTTCTTCCAGTATTTGTAACTGCATCCTCCCGTTATCATTGATACTGCCATAAAGAAGATAAATGGTGTTGTGCCAATCTTTGCATATGTGCCGGTAGCTGGAGCAAACTGTAAATAACATGTTTAAATGTAACTATGCCTTACCCAACAATAATAATGAAACAGGTCACTTCAAATCTTGTTGCTGATTTAAAATTTGTAATTGGTCCAATCACAATTCTAACCCCTTAGCCCTTCCCCTTACGCCACTTCTCTTTAGCTTGAAGGCATAGGGCTAAGGGGAAGGGCTGGAGAGCCCTTGAAATGAAGATTTTTCAGGACCATACTCGAAACCAAGGGGTACAAAGAATTTCCCAAAATACAGCATCTACAACGTAGTAAGGAGCTGCACAAATAAGTATATTTTTTGTCATTATTATGAATTTTTACAACAAACAAGCACATGTATCTATGATCCATAATAATAACTCCTGTATACCAGTCCCACAACATACTTTCACATCTGACACTCGATGACACTTGAATACATTGTCAGAAAAGTCTAGTGAATGAGAATGAGCTTTTCACGGTGTCTGCTATAATGTTAATGTTGTTTTTGTGTGTTTACATAGATGAATATGGCCAGTGCGTAAAATACACAGTACAGTTTGGAGCCTATTGTCACATTATATCGTTATGATACCATGATATTGTTGCCTTCAGTGATTTCCTGAAGATGAATACCCAAAAATAATGCAAATGGAATAACTACAGCAGTCGCGATCGTCGATCTCATATGAAGTAAGAGATCGTGATGACATATTGGCCCAATCCCAATACTATTTTTGTATCCCTACCCTTTCCCCTTCCCCTTGGCCCTTGAAACAGAGTGTGAAGGGGAAAGGCTTCGAAATTTACCCCTAAGAAATGGGACAGCAGTACAGCACCTGCACACGTCATCATATGTCAGCGCGATCTCATGCTTCATATGAGATCAGACGATGGCGACTGCTGTGGTTTTCCAGTTGTGTTATTTTTTTAGTATTTATCTTCAGTAAACCGCTGAAGGCATATATTATGTTATCATAACCATCTAATGTGGCAATAAGATCGTAACTATACTGTGTATTTACACAGTGGCCATATTCATCAATGTTAACACAAGAAAACAACATAAACATTATAGCAGACACTGTAAAAAGCTCATTCCCAGCCACGACTTTTCTGACAGGTTATTCGAGTGTCATCGAGTGTCAGCATGTTGTGGAACTGCTATACAGGAGTTAAGATTATGGATTATAGATAGCAAAATTTAGCTGTTTTTATATTAGCAGGTTTTTTTTTAAAGCATAACAGTAAAACACGAACGCGGTTATGAATATATTAAAACACGTGCTTGTTTGTTGTAAAAATTCATAATAATGACAAAAAAATACAAATTTGTGGATCTCCTTTCTTCCTGGTGCAGCTATACTGCCGTTGTGGCTGGTGTATTCTGGGAAATTTTCTTTCCCCTTGGTTTCGAGTGTGGTCCTGAAAAATCTCTGTTCCAAGGGTTATTTAGCCCTTCCCCTTGGCCCTACGCCTTCAAGCTGAAAAGGATTAGAGGAAGGGCTAAGGGGTAGAATTGGGATTGGGCCATGATGATGTGTGCAGGTGTTGTAGTGGTGTCCTATTTCTTAGGGGTAAATTTTGAAGCCTTTCCCCTTCACACTCTGTTTCAAGGGCCAAGGAGAAGGGGTAGGGGTACAAAAACAGAGTTGGGATTGGGTCTTAATTGCAAGTTTATCAAGCAGTATTTGAGATTTTAGGAATACCCCATTTATTTAGATTATACTTTAATATGGATGAACTGTCCGGATGTGTTGCAAATATGTGTGTAAAGTGATCCTTGTCAAATAAGGTTTTGCCCATACTCAAAATTTGTCCTCTGCTTTTAAGCAGTCCAAGTGCACACACATATATTAAGTAGTGAGAGCACACACACACATAAACACACACTGTGAGCATACACCCGGAGCAGTGAGCACCTCAGCTGGCTATCAAAGATGGAGAGAGTGTGAGTCGAGGCCGGAAATCAAACCAGCAACCTTTTTCCTTACAAGCCAAACTCGCTATCCATTAGGCTACAACTGCCCCTAGAGTATATGGCCGGTTTAAAACTGTGATGTGCCTCAAACGTGGACCAGGTTCTGCATTGGTGGCCTTGGGTCTCAAGTAATTTCAAATAAATGTGAATTTTACCAATGCACCTGATAAGACCCAAAAAGTTATAGGATACAGTGATCTCAAGTGACTGACATTTCAACACTTCAGAGCATCCATTCATTTTGAGTACACTTTTTTTCTTAAAGCAGATAGAAAGAGATCACGTTTATAACCTTGCACAGACATCCATCTTATAGAAATGAGATCCATCAGAAAAGCACTCACTTCATTACACTGCGTGTTCAACCAGAGCATTTATTTTTTGTGTGCAGAAGCCCTTCACCAAAGATGAGGTAAAATCCAACTGATTTATTAGGCTACTCATTTCATTTTAATCAGGCTATCACAGTTGTTTTTCCAAACCACTGCTCACAATTGAACGCTGAACCCAGAAATAACTTATAGATAGATAGATTGTATCAGACAGACAACAATAAGAGGTAATAATAAAGAATTAAATGAATACATTAATGTAACTGTAGGTTATGCTCACATTAATGCTGTTTATGTTTAGGTTCAGCTGGGTTTGAAAGTAAAGACTGTAGTGTAAGTTTGGATTGGGTGAATAAAAAAGAAAAAAGAGGCATTTGTGCATGTCAGGTTCTGGTAAGCAATGCTTGTGTCAATTTGGATCAGGGGCAGATTTTAGGACACAGGAAACTCTAGTTCAGTCCCTAAACATTTTCAAGCAATCCTGAAGAATTATGTTCAATTTTCAGGTGTGTTTGTTTGAGGATCATGCTCCAGAACCAAAGGTCATTCTTGTTGTAGGTTGCTATTGTTCAACACAGTTGTTTAAGGCCCAACTCCAATTCTACCCCTTAGCCCTTCGCCTTACCCAATTCTCTTTAGCTTGAAGGCGTAGGGTTAAGGGGAAGAGGCAGATAGCCCTTCGAACGAAGATTTTTCACACTCGAAACCAAGGGGTAAGAAAATTTTTTCCCAGAATACACCCACCACAACGGCAGGATAGCTGCACCCGGAAGTGAGTAGACCCACTATTTTTGTGTGTTTACATAGATGAATATGGCCACTGTGTAAATACACAGTATCTTATTGCCACATTAGATAGTTATGATAACATAATATATGCCTTCAGTGATTTCCTGAAGATAAATACCAAAAAATAACACAACTGGAATAACTACAGCAGTCACCATCGTCTGATCTCATATCTCATCATCGCGATTACATATGATGGCGTGTGTAGGTGCTGTAGTGCTGTCTCAATTCTTAGGAGTACATTTTGAAGCCCTTCCCCTTCACACTCGGTTTTAAGGGCCAAGGGAAAGAGGTAGGGGTACAAAAATAGAATTGGGATTGGGTCTAAGTAGCTACTTATGTCAATTGCCTTTGGAATCTTAGGGTGCTTTCACACCTGTAGATTGATTGTTTTGTTCCGAAACAGGAATTAGAATTGTTACAATGTTGCACTTTGCTCTTAGTGTGGTTCACTCTCACATGGCAAAAGTTTCTAAACGGACCACAATAGTTAAAACAAGTCACGTGTGAGTAACGTGCGAGTAAACCAAGACTGCAGTTCGGTCATTTTGGTCAACGGATAAATAGCTCTTGTTAAAAGTTCAGCATGCTTTCACTTTCATATTTGACATGAAATGCACATTTACTGGTAGGAATGATGACATCCTGCCCTACTCATCATTCTCTCTTCATATAGTCCTATATGCCTATTACATATCTATAATACTCTGTGATATAGCCTGGATCGTTAATTTGTTGGATTGTATTGCTTTCTCACTACAATCGATCTGTTTCAGAATTTGTTTCAATCGAGCTGAGACCTCATTCAGCCGATCTCGGACCGATTGTTTTAGCGTGGATCCGAGCGTGATTGCAGGATTCACATATGCCAAACGAACCACGCTAACTGGGGAAACACTCCACGTTCTGAAACAAAAGTATAGGTGTGAAAGCACCCTTACTGTTATACTGCTGTAAGACAGTTTGCAAAATCAGTAATGCACAGCTACTTGAGTATTTTAATTGTACAGTATGTCATGTCTCACTGGGTATAATGTAGGGATCATGCCAGGACCAAAGACACACTAAAGGTAGCTTGCAAAGCAGAAGTGCCCAATTCTGTTCCTGGAAGACCATTATGCTACAATTTTTTTCTAATCGAACACACTTGAGCCAGCTAAACAAGTCTACAAACATTAAGTCTAAATCAGTTGTTGCAAGTTGAAGTTAAACTCAACAGAACACTGAAACTCCAGGATTAGTATCGGACACCCGCTCGTTTAAATCCTTCAAAATAGGCCTAGAATTAGTTTTTTTTACCTCCCGGAGCTCTTTCGCCACATCCTTGAGTTCAACGAGAACTTCCTCCAGCTGTTCCATGACCATCTTAATGTGCCTGCGGATCTCCGCTCTCCGGTCAGGGCTTCTGCTTGCTTCAGTCGGTCCTAGTGCTGTGCCGTGAAACATCCTTCACACGGGGAGGACAGCGGCAGCCAGGAGGGGACAGGACACTGGGCTTCATGTCTGAAGCCCACCACAGTGTTGTTTGACCCTATCTGAATGAAAGAACCATTCTCAGGTCTGAGCATCTTAGCATAGCTATTTGAGGAAACGCTGATGTTAGAAAACTTTTCATTCAGTTCAGGAACGTCCAGTATCTCTCAATAAGTTCAGAAAGGAAGAGAGCATCAAGAAAAAGTGCTAAAGTTCTAGCACTAAAACAAACTGCTCTCAGCAAAGCTTTGATCAATTCTGTATGATGTTAAAATTAAATCAAACAGTAGCATTTTCAGTATGAAAGAGTCTTTGTTCTTGAGACAGCCAGAAAATAAATAAGTAAAACTCCCTTTTGAGCTTCTATTTCGAGAGGTTCTTGACATGCCGAGCATCAGTCTACTACCTTAAGTGGGACATCTTTAAGTCTTTTCAGTGATTCTCCACATCTAGATATGCATCCTCATCCCGGAGAAGAGCCTTCAGTGCAGAAGCCATCAGTACTTGATGTGAAGAATACATGTCTGCAAAAAAGTGCACTGAGAATAGCAAGAACAAGTCACACTGCCAATCGAGCAAGAAAAAGAACGCATCCAACGTGACACCTGGGAGGAAGAGCCAGAAATTGCTTCACTCAGAAGTGATCCTGACAGATCCTGCAATGAAGTACCATCAATTGAAGACGAAGAGAGCTCCGGACATCCAATTCAAGACAAATCAGGCAGAATATATCAGAAGTTCTCTTGGCTTGTGCGGCTTTGGGTCCGGAAATGATGCCGTTTGGACTTATTGCTGCTCCATATGTCTATAAAAAGCTTGTGCAGAGTTGCCAGGCTTTTCCCACTGTGCCCCCGTAGCGTGCAGCATATCTTCTACCCCATGTGAGCGCGCACAGATAACACTAGAGACGAATGCATGAACAACACCTCTCTTGCAATGTTGTCCTCTATCAGTCACTGATGCTCAAGTACTTAAGAAACCTCCCCCCTTCCCTCTCTCTCTCTCTCTCTCTCTCTCTCTCTCTCTCTCTCTCTCCCTCGTTCACTCACCCTCAAACACTCGCATTCATTTTCTATGATCTCTCTTCCATAACTCCTCTTTCACACTCGCTATACGGTACACACACTACCCTTTAGTCGTACTCTCGCTCATCCTGTCACTACTTCCGACAAACACATCAATTCACGCACACTTCCAAGCTCAGATCTTTTCAACCACTTGCCACCTCAGTTGGGGAAGCAAATTAATTCAATTCAATGTTGCAGCGCAGGCTCGGGAATGGCGAATGCGTCGGCTCTGCAGCAATACACGCCGACCAGATTATCCCATTTAGATCAGTAATGAATAGAAGACACTCGCAAGTACATCAGGAAGCCGCTCGCCCTGCCGTGATTATGTGGAAGAGATGCTTCATCCGCCTGCATTCATATTCCTGTTGCGCTCCTCAAGGCGCGCGTCGGCTGGGGGACTGTGTCAGCAAGTTTGAAATTCTAATTTACCTTTCTATAATGATTCCTCAAAACATCCTGAGAGGCTTGTCCCAAACAAAGGCCCTCATTATTTCTTGGGTACCTCTGGTGGGAGCTCTGATGAAAACTATCTGGATTTGCACAAAACAAGCAATTGTTGGAACTGTGCATTCAGGCATGTGTGCCGAGCAGAATAGCAGAAACCATCTGAGAGTAGATGCATTAAACAAAACAACCATTTGTGCTTCCAACTGTAATGACACCTCAAATCGCGAGACATGTTGGGGAAAGAAAGGTGCGCTATTACTTTTTGAAATGTGGTTGGCCAATTTTTTCCCTCACAGAAGAAAAACATCCGAGACCTGAGGGAGAATTTTGTTTTTCGATTTAGGTTAATAAGCAACCTCCGAGCATCCAGTCTTGAACACCCTAGCAATGCATGGCAACCACCCAGAACAAACTAGCAACCGCAAATCAACAGCAATCGCACAGCGATACTCTCGCAACTACTGCAGCGCACAGAATTAGCACGTTCAAGAACTACTCACGTTTTCTTCAAGCAAATACACTGACTGGCCACTTTATTAGGTATACCTGTCTAACTGCTCGTTAACGCACATTTCTAATCAGCCAATCACATGGCAGCAACTCTATGCATTTAGGCATGTAGACATGGTGGTGATCTGCGGCAGTTCAAACTGAGCATCAGAATGGGGAAGAAAGGTGATTTAAGTGACTTTGAATGTGGCATGGTTGTTGAAAAAGAGAAAATATCCAGAGAGCGGCAGTTCTGTGGGCGCAAATGCCTTGTTGATGCCAGAGGTCAAAGGAGAATGGCCAGACTGGTTCCAGCTGATAGAAAGGCAACAGTAACTCAAATAACCAAGTGTTACAACCGAGGTTTTCAGAAGAGCATCTCTGAACACACAACACATCCAACCTTGAGGCGGATGGGCTACAGCAGCCCACTTTGGGCCCATTAGTACCAATTGAGCATCGTGTCAATGCCACAGCCTACCTGAGAATTGTTGCTGACCATGTCTATCCTTTTATGACCACAGTGTACCCATCTTCTGATGGCTACTTCCAGCAGGATAACGCGTCATAAACCGCGAATCACCTCAGACTGGTTTGAACATGACAATGAGTTCACTGTACACAAATGGCCTCCACAATCACCAGATCTCAATTCAATTGAGCACCTTCGAGATGTGGTGGAACGGGAGATTTGCATGGCTGTGCGGCTGCAACTGTGTGACGCTATTATGTCAATATGAAGCTAAATCTCTGAGGAATATTTCCAGTATCTTGTTGAATCTATGCCACGAAGGATTAAGGAAGTTTTGAAGGCAAAAGAGGCTCCAACCTGGTACTAGTAAAGTGTACCTAACAAAGTGGCCGGTGAGTGTAGTTGCTGCTGATTAGATTCTTGACAGTTTGAAAGACAGCATGTTCACAGGCACTAAAATGCACTGGAGTGCTCCTTTTTTATTAGACGCTGGAATTGAGGACTAAACGCGGAGCTTTTTGAGATTTGCAGAAATGGAAAGCTAATGCAATCCTAATGCATGTGCGCCAATTTATGCATGCATTTAAAGGCTAAGTACTATCTGTTGATTGGAGGAAACTTACTTCAATGCCCTGAAATGGTTGAAAATGGTTTTGTTTTCATTCACCAGAGACTGAATTCTTGTCCTTGAACAGAAAGCTAGCTAGAAATCTGTTCAGCGTGAAGTTAAATGCAGCTTATTTCTTCATGAAAGACTGAAACAAAACCCATACAGTCTTTCACTGAATGCAGCTTCAGTCTTTCAAACCAAACGCTATAACAAGGTCTTTCATTCAGAAATGCTGGATCTATTTTTTTTAAAAAAAGGAATTCAGATGGTAATAGTTGTCACCGCAAAACCTGTTTCATTATTAAATATGGCTATTTTTCATTTTTTTAATACACTCATGTGCAGATGTAAAAAAAATTACGTCACATACTTTCTGCATGGTGCACATTTTATGAAATATATTACATCATCTAATATATAAATGACTGCTTTATACTAAACAGAAAGGGATTACGATACTCTTTATTGAGAGTAAGATCAGATGCAATTTATCCAGCCGTTTACTGCCATCTACTGGTGGATGTGCAATTCAAAACAATATTTCATCCAAGGGCCAGGGAACCTGATGCTAACGTCTAAGATTATTTGACTATAAATGGTTTAGAAGATAAACATAGAGCTGTGGAAAAGTTAAAAGTAAAGCATAACCGCAACATATATTAGAACCTGTTCATGAATGTGGACAAATGGTCTATAAACAAATGTAACAAATTAAAACGTGTTATATTGCTTCATAGCTGTGTGGAGTTTGTATGTAGCTACTCCCCGTGTTGGTCTGGGTTTCCCCCACAGTCCAAAGACATGTGATATAGGTAAATTGGCTAAGCTAAATTGTCCGTAGTGTATTTGTGTATGTCCTGGTATTCCAGGTTGGGGGGTTGACGATTGGGCTAACGACCCAACTCGTAAAAAATTAGATGTTACGAAACACCAGATTGGTGCAGCTAAATATCAACTTTGATATAAACAGCCCTGGGAGTAAGTATGTTTCTTTATAGACAATTTTGTGTATACATTTAATATGTGAACTACTTCAAATTTGTCAATCTCTATATTTTCAGTCAGATGTATAAAATATATTTAAGACATTTATGATTCAGAAATGCTGAATGCCTTTTATCAGCTGTTTTTACACCACATATGATTTCATATTAATTTCTCTTCGTCTTGGGGAATTTTAGTATTTTACTTTCTGGATATTTATGAAATCTGAAGATCAAGTGTGTTAGATAACAAATGACTAATACTTACATTAGCAAACAGAGTAGAACTGCTTCGTTACGTTTGTTTGTCTTTATGACGGTGCCATTTGTTGTGTCCTGCTGTTAAGGTGTTAATAGTTTTATATAAATCTTCAATTCACTTTTCATTTTAGGGTCCAATGTTACTTTAGTATTATTTAGATATCATTTATTTAGATAGTTATTAATATATTAGGGTGGCACAGTGGTTAGCACTGTTGCCTCACAGCAAGAAGGTCTCTGGTGCGAGCATTTCAGGTAAATTGATTAGCTAAATTGGCCATAGTGTATGTGTGTAAATGTAAGTGTGTATGGGTGTTTCCCAGTACTGGGTTGCAGCTGGAAGGTCATCAGCTGCGTAAACCATATGCTGGATAAGTTGGTGGTTCATTCCGCTGTAACGACCCCTGATGAATAAAGTGACTAAGCCGAAGGAAAATTAATGAATTATTATATTAAATTTCAAGTCTGACTAATATTAGCTTTTAAATATTTCTGTTATGCTTTTTTCGGGAGGTTTTTTTTCCGTACATGTAAAAGGGTACAGCACATTTAAATAAATGCATGCCTATAGACCATTTCAATGTGGACATGTCATTGGCCCATGAACATTTCCTGCTTGTTATCAAACTGTTTCATGGTGAAGAATCTAACGAAGGATTGGAGAATCCTTGTAGCAAATTTATGTGTGTGTTGTTTCAAGAAAGTAACCATTCATTTGTGTTGTTTTATTTTCACTTGTTTTTAATCATTTATTCTTCATTTAATTATTTTATTTATTCATATGATCATTATAATTTTCATTATATCATTTTATTGATGATTAGTTTATTATTATTGATTATTATTTGTCCTTTTATTATGTTTTTATATTTTATTATTATTATTTTCATATAATTATTGCTTCATTATTATTTCCATTTTCTGTTATAATCTTATGACTATGGATTCAAGCGACATTTGTTTTCATGAGTAAAAGATAAGAGAATGTCTCCATTTCAAGGTCTGTATTGTCTCTGGACAATGTTGTGAAGCAGTAATTTTCCATTGCTGTTGCTTGTGGTATAATAACACTTGTTGGATTTATCCTGGTCAGACAAAGTCAGAGCATTGAATCATACGCAACTTAGATTATTCAATAAACTCTGCTCTTTCTTTATTATCATTACTTCGTCTCCTGCTTCAACTCCATTCTGGATTTCTCAGTCAACTCATATATTGATAGGAGACTGTTAATTCAGTTGAATACTGGTTAACGGGTTTAGGTATTGGAAACTTTGCTGACTTGTCCATAAAACTGGGGAATCTGGGGCTGGATCGTATTTATCTGGCATGGAGATGCTGTTCTAACAATGGGGAAATTCAGTCATACCTTAATGTTAAAACAGCTATCATAACATTATTTATCAATATGTGGCTCTTTTAGGATTCTCAGAAGCTATAGAAATTAAAAAATGTATTACATGAAATGCATTGGGACCATCGCTTTTGTTTACATTTCTCAAAATGGTCTATAGATTTACTTGGGAGTCACCATTAAAAACATTTTTTAGTAGATGTCATTTTCAAAATCATAACTTTAAACTTAAACATTAAAGGTCTTAAACGCCTTTTCAAACATTTGCATTTACAAGCCACAAAAACTGAATTTTGCATTAACGAATGACCAGAATACATTAAAAGTTTGTGTATAAACACCCGTCAAAATAAAAGTAAGAAATCCTGGTTTGGTGACTTTTTTGGCATTTTTTTAATGTTTGCTTTGACTTTATTATTACTATACTTTTGGTTGCCAATAAGAATTTCCATACTCTAAATTGTCTAAATGACACAGAGTGCAACATTATCAGTTTATTATCCATCTGGGAGAGACAAAATAATATAAAAGTAATACAAAATAAACAAATGCTTCTCAACTTCTCAAAAACAACCACCTCCAGAAATCACAACTACTGAGCTTCATGTTTGCATGATTGAATCATTTGTAAGTATAGCTTTTCTCAGGAAACCTAAGGTGTTAAAAGTGTTTACATTGCATTAAATACAGATCAAGTACACTAAACATGATAGCTGAGGGAAAGAAAAATGGCTAAATCCATATTAGTATAAAACAATTGAAATGTTTGACCAGTAAAATTCAAGAAAAACAATACAAAAAATCAAATGAAACCTGTCAAATGTACCGTCTCCAATTGAACAATACATTCCACTTAAGACTGGACAAAATAATTTACATCTACACACACACATACACACACGCACACACATACAGAGTGCCTTTGTACACGTGGCACAAGGTTTGGTTCAATTCACAAATATACCAAGCACCACACACAACTCACTATACAAAGACAACTATCTGTTTTGTGTTACTCTACTGGCATCTTTCCACTCACTTTACTTTACAGAATGAACAAGGCTTTATCTACTGTAGGGATACACAAGCATGAAGGAGATCAGGGCACAAAAGAACATGGCGGGTCTCGGAAAGGACAGTGACCTTAGCTTTTGCTGGTGCGGCTGAAATATAACATTCACACTTGCTAATGTAATCAGATCATGCGTGACGGATATCGATATTGCTTCTGTCAGTGACTTCATAAGATGACTGGCAGAAAACTTAATACATCCAGTCCACCAGATGGCGCAATAAGACTGTGTATGTCAATGAAACCTTTTTTTTTTTGTTCCCAGGTTGTACAGGTTGCAATATCTCAAATTTTGCTTGCCAATTTTGAGCCAATTGTAATGAATTGTTTTGGTTCAATTTGGAATTTCCCCAACCAGCGCAGAGCCCAGGGGGGCAGAGTGAGTGCTCCGACTTGGCTCCCCCCTGGTCCATATGTCAATGAAACCTCAGCCAAAGCTTTGCACAGGAAGTCCTGTCACACCAAAGGCCCCGCAATAGTGTGCTAATCATTACACCGTGCAACGGTTATGTCCAAAATACCCAAATACGCATATTTTTGAAATGCTAACATTAAGATCTTTACATAAACAAAGAAAAGTACATAGAAAAACTCCCCAAACATCCATGAATAATATCACACATGGGCATATTCAGTCTTTCACAGTTGTTGAAATGATTGAAAGTATTATACAAGCCTTGATAGAGACATTAAGATGACATTACATATACTGTACACTATTATTTTAATCCATTTCCTTCTTTTTGTTTATTACACTCCAGAAGCTATGAGCCATCTAAGAGTGTGTTCACACATTGCAGGGGATTTTTTTTTAGATTAAAATGACCCTTATTAGTGTGGTTCATTAAAATAAACACGAACACTGCAATCTGAGCCAAATAAGATTGCTAAAATCAAGTTTTGGTTCCACTAAATTATGCAACAAGGGAATTTCTGCTGCTGTTTTGACACCTTTTACATCAAAAACATCAAAATAGCTCTTTTTTTGGAGTGTTTTAGTTTTGTAAAAAATTGCAGTGTGAACACTTAGCTAATCAATACTAAATGCGTCAAATGAACCAAACTACAAGTGTGAACACACCCTAAATTCAGTTGATCTGGATCAACAAATCTAAATAAATGCTCTACTATATATTACAAACCCACAATTTTCAGATCCGAAAGACTTTAAATATGCTCTGAATTTTTGCAGTTGAGAATTTCCTCAAAGAAACTGCATGTCGATGCATAATAGAACAAATATTTGTTGATAAAATTGTCACACATGGATGAATGAAACTTTGAGGAGATGAACAGAAAGCACTACTGTACATCACTTCACTTATCAATAGTTATTACGATACCATATATATTGTACTTGTGACAGTATTACTTCATAATGTGCTTTAGTTGTAGGTTTTATCCCAGAAATTGCTGATAGTCTTGGATTATTTGCAAAACAACTGACAGCAACCAGAACAATGTTCAAACGTCGGCCTTCATAGTGGATCTGGATCAGAAATATATAACAAGCGCATGTGGCTAAAATGAGATTAAATATTTACTCTATTTGTGAGCGTTTAAACTGAGCTAATGTACAACATGTACAAATATTCTGTCAAATCTGTTTCGCTAGCCGAACCTCGGCTACAGTACGTCAGCAGTAAAATGAGACGATTAAATCCTGAGGTAAAGAAAACAATGCTAACAACAACAACAACACACATAATCGCACGAATGTCAACAACCTTTGACATGAACAAAAATACATAACAATTAAAACAACGTAAGCATATGGCTTTCCTTAGAACTTCACAGATAAAGAAAAACACGTTTTGTTTGTACTTACACTTGATGTGAAAGTGCTTAACGAAAACAAATGTGATGTTTATAGTTTTTAAACTTTCAACTGCAAGATCAAGAAAATACCAGTCGATTTCTGCCTGGAAGCCAATCTTTTCTTCTCTCTGTGCATAAAATGTATGTTTATTCGTAAAATGTTAAGAGTAAAGATCCTTTCAAACTGAGTGCGACGTGATTAAAGGAAACATCAAATAACAAATAAATTCCTGCACAATAGATGACGCTCTTGATCCTACACATTAAGTAAAATCGTAAACATGCCAATGCCTTTAATAAAATATCACGCTTCTATTCCCATTTTCTCTGCAATTCCCTGCTATGAAACTTCAGTTTTTGTAGTCAAGTGTGAAAAGAAACGTAAACAAACACATGACATCTATTATTTTCTGGAAGATTTTCTTCAGCTTTCTCTTTTTAAGCGCCACAAATTTTGCCTTTTTGCACACATGATCTAAAGCTCAAATTTAATCAGATGGCCCATTTCATCATGGGAGAGGATGAGAGGAGAAAAGCCTCACTTTTGTACACCGTGATTGATCACACCCAGTGTGAATAGCTCCATAGGGATCTATTGTTTTAATTCAAGAGTGTCTTCATGTTGTGCCACTTAACTGCACTCAGTGTGAAAGGGCCGTAAAGAGAGAGTTCACCCAAAAATAAAAATGAATTCACTATGCACTCACCCTCAAGTGGTTCCAAACCTTCATGAGTTACTTCATAAGACTATTAAAGAATATATTTTGTAGAATTTTAGTAACTGGTAGCCAGAGTTGGGTGTAACACGTTCCACTGTTTTGCGTTACTGTATTCTAATTACATTTTTGAGGAACGCAGTATTTTAAAATTTGTAATTTTATTACAGTCATTAAAGTCAGTGTAATTGCGTTACTTAGGTTACAAATATAGTTTTTAAAACAAAAATGCTTCTTTTAAATAATGTTTTCCGATGCAATGTCAATTAATAAGCATGCGCTTTTAAATTGCAGGGGAACGCGAGCTGAAATGGTTGCTGTCGAGAGTGGCTGTTTCTTCAAATGGAAATACAGACATTACTTTGATTTCATTGAGTGTAAAAACAAAATTGTTGCTGTAAAATGCAGTTTATGTCCAGTCTTTAAACAACTTTCCACTAGTTTTAACTCGAACAGCAACTTGTTTCAGCACTTGAACAGAAAGCTTATTATACCAATACTCATCACCAAGGAGGACACCGGCGCCCAAAAACATGGTGATCCATCTCAGCCTAAAGAGGCTAAATTGAATTTTTGTGCAGGATCGGGAGTGAAGGTATCTTCAGAATGTGAAGAGAAGTGTAGCTGTTTATGGGGCCGTTCACAGATTGCGTCTTTTGCTCGTGCAAGTTTGTTATTTCCAATGGAGGCGCGCGCATATAGTGAGCGCTCACATTTCCATGTGCCCCAGTTGAAAACCACGAGTCACGCGTCAAGAACTGACCGATCAGCTACTTTGTATGGAATATTCACATTTCGGTAGACCAATTACCTCAGACAAACACAGAACACCCAAACACTACAGTGCTTTTGCATACTATGGATGTCAATGGTTACAGTTAGCCAGTTTTCTTCATGTCTTCTTTTGTGTTAAAACAAAAAGACAAACAGGTTTGGAATGTGAGTATTAAATTACTGAATGAGGTGCAGGTTATTTTGTATTTTTATAGGTATATTTGATATGTTTTAAAAGTAATTAGTAATGTAATCAGATTACAATTTTCCAGTAGTAGTCAGTAATTTGTAATCAATTTCTTTTTTAGAGTTACTTAACCATGTAACATCTCCGACCTCTGTGGTTCCTCCAGATCGCCACGAGAGGTCACCGTCACCGGACTACTAATTCAGTTTCACTACATCTCCCAGCAAGTCTGATTACCCTGAAAGCTATCCCAATGACTATTTATACTCCCTCTCTGCTGTTACTCATTGCGGGGTCTTGTTTTACCCCGTAAACAATTCTCAGTGTTTTCCTGTTTACTGACCTGATTCTGTATTTTGTCCCTGGACTGTTTTCCCGTTTCTGTGATTGTTGATGCCGCCTGCCTTCAGTGACTCTCTGCTCCGTTTTATGGAACACTCTCTTTGCCGCATGTCTTGACCGATCGTCTGTTCACGAACTCTGAGTTAAGATTCTCCTTCGTTATCCTCGTTTGTTGTTATCTGACCCTGCCTGTACGATCATCCCATTGTGACCTAATAAAGCTGCAAATGGATCCTCACTCTGCTGACGCGTCCTTACAAACCAACACTGCTGGTAGCTACTGACTTCCATAATTGGATGAAATGCTATGGTACTCCAACATTCTACAAAATATATTCTGGAACCACTTGACGATGACTGAATTTTCATTTTTAGGCTGAACTGTCCTGATGCATTTGCTAAACGTTCTTGAATATGTAAGCCAACCTAAATATATAACTGGCTTGCAAACACCACACGGATGATTCTGACAGATCTAGATATACTATGGTGAGCTTTGGAATGTTTCCTTATTGGTGCTCTAGTTTAGCCATGTTTACAATACGACAAGTGGAGAAACACAACATATCGTTAACTAACTGTAATACCACATGGCAAGAGTGACTTTCCTATTGAGGGGCTCTAAAAAAGCAACTCCTTAAACTATCAATGCATTTAGCTTCTGTATTGTTGTAGTTGCGAAAATTCAAATTTGGCCATATCTTTGCTTTCCCCTCCCCTTTTTTAAACCAGTCTCCATCTTTTCCCCCTCAGAAATTCCCTCCCAAATACCCTGTTTCTGTTCCCTCCCCCTGTTGTGAATGGAGAGGGTCTACATTGGATCGTCGTAGTTGTAGGTCGGTGCGGCTGAGTACTGCTGGCCCTGCATGGCCCCCTGTGCTGCCCCCATTGCCGCCTGCTGCGCTGCCTGCTGGACGTGAGGGTTCTTCCAGGCGCCGGTGGTCCATTCCTCCTGGGCCTTGCTCATGCTGCCCCCACTGCCACGGTAGAAATTGTGGACCTGAGATAGAAAATAAACATTTAAGTTATGTTTCACCGCAAGCAAGTAAAATATGTCAAATAAACATACCGTTGAAGTCCAAATTATTAGCCTCCCTGTATATTTTCCCCCAATATCTTTTTAACGAAGAGAAGATTTTTCCAATACATTTCCAAACATAATAGTTTTAATAGCTCATTTGTAATAACTGATTCATTTTATCTTTGCCATGATGACAGTTAGGGCTGGGCGGTATATACCGAGTTCTGGGGATATATCGATATGATTCCCCAACGCAATGCTTGATTATTCAATATCCTTCATATCGATAGTGTTTGAGGCCACACTGGTGCATTCTGCACGAAACAGACCACTCTAAAGTAGCATGCGAGCTCCACTTGCACAAATGAGCGCATGCGCAAATGACTGATTCACTCCATGGGTCATACAAAATATTTGTTCAAAATGAAGGAATCGTTGTCGGCGCCAGTGGTGTAGTGGTTAGTGCGTCAACACATGCGCTCTGGTGCTCACAGCGACCCGAGTTCGATTTCCACCTCGTGGTCCTATACTGATCCTTCCCCTCTCTCTGCTCCCCACACTTTCCTGTCAATACTCTCAACTGTCCTATCAATTAAAAGGTAAAAAATTATTTTAAAAATTAAAATAAAAAATTAAGTAATCGTAAACAAGAATGACCTATCACTACACGCGACATGGAGGAACATGCAGTGCCGGTGTTGTATCAAAATCATACTCCCCCTGGCGTGCACGCACGTCACACAGCACCTGCAGCTGTCACAGCGGTTTATCAGAAACCTTTATCAATCATTTCTTCCACAATTGACAGCAAGAACGAATGTAGAAGCCTTGTAAAATTGACAAGCAGCACCTGATTGTGTTTAAAGTATTTATTACAGGACGGTCTCTTCTTTACATTTACGTTATATAACACATTTAACTCTGCGTTCTGGTCTGTTATTGCATGTTGACTTCAATTCCGATTATATTCTAATCATTGTATTTATTTATTCTGTTTAATTGATGTATTTATTGTAGCCCCTTAACAGGAAGACGTGATTTATGTGTGCCCAGTGTACAAATGGTTGGTGGTTTAAAAAAAAAAAAGTAAAATATAAAAAAAAACATGCATTTGTCTACCAAACATTTCTTTTTCTACTTTAATATCTCGCTCTTAGATACTCTTTCAACGAATAACAATATAAGAATGATAATTATAATATTAATAATAACAGGGAGGGAAACCTCCGTGTTTGAATTATATTTTGCTCAAAACTGTTTAACGTTTTAATAAAGGCTTTAACTCTCAAGTAACTATTTATGAGAAAATACCGGATATATATTGTATACCGTCATTCCTCCTAAAAATACTGAGGTATGATTTTTTTTGTCCATATTGCCCATCCCTAATGACAGCACATTATATTTTACTGCATATTTATCAAGATACTAGCATTTAGCTTAAAGTGACATTTAAAGGCTTAACTAGGTTAATTAAGCAGGTTAGGGTAATTAGGAATGTCACTGTATAACAGTGATTTGTTCTGCAGACTATCGAAAAAATATAGCTTAAGGAAGCTAATAATATTGACCTTAAAACGGTTGTAAAATAATTAAAAACTGCTTTTATTCTAGCCGCAATAAAACAAATAAGACTTTCTCCAGAAGAAAAAATATTATAGAAAATACTGTAAAATATTTCCTTGCTCTGTTAAACATCATTTGAAAGATTTTTTTTTTAAATACAATCACAGGAGGCTTATAATTTTGACTTAAACTGTATATAAACCTGCATAATGCAGTGATACAAATATGCACATGTACACTCACAAATGTAAAAATCCTTAATGATACACCTCCAAAAAATTTCAACATCTCTAAAATTATTATAATTACAAGATTAAAACATGTAGATTAAGGCAAATGCATTGATTAACCATTACTAATGGTGCACATATATTTTGCAGCCAGTTTAGAGCAGTCATTTCATTCTTTACTGTATACTTGAAGAGTTTTTCTAATGTTTTCTAAAGCTTTTCTAAACATTTGTTATTTAACATTTCTCGCGCTCCTGTGACTCTGCTCACGCAGTCAGCTGCAAAGCCAAGCGAAAGCAGGCTTAAGTAAAAAGGTAATGCAAAAAATACATACAAGTTTTAGAAAGCGAAAGCAAAAGTTGAATCCCAGATATTTTACAAGATTTAGTAACTTAATCGATCACGGATGTTTGGTTATATTGTTCGGATAAAAAAAATTTTTTAAAGGATGTAAATAATAGTAAAGAAACTCACTAAATATACTTGAGCAGCTGTTAATACCTGAGCGGCCCGTCCAAGTAAAGTCTATGTGTGGGAAGCACTGTATGATTATATTCACTGAACTAATAATCAATAAATGGCAGATATTACATATACATAATATTATTTTACAATTGTTTGTATAAAATCTAAACGAAAACTATCATGTGTTGTCTTGTTTTAAAGTGTTTTCAATGTTTTAATGTTGTTCAAATGATCATTTTGGCTCACACTTTATTTTGACGGTCCGTTTGCTGAATTTAAGCTACATTGCATCTACACGCCAACTAATTCTCATTATAAGTAGACTGTTAGGTTGGGGTTAGGGATAGTGTAAGTTGACATGTACTTGCAAAGTTTCTTATAGTCAGTTTAATGTCTGTTTAGCAGTATCAACAGTCTACTAATACTCGAATAGACCATCAAAATAAAGTGTTACCTAATGTTGTTATGAAATACTTTAAATATTTTAAACCACTAAAACATCTGAACATGAGAACAATAATAATGTAGAAATCAAAAAATGGATATTCATCTCAAGAGATCTAAAATCTAAATAAAATTAGATCTAAAAGTAATCTAAAATCTAAATTACTAGTCATTCATTTTCCTTCGCCTTAGTCCTTTTATTCATCAAGGGTCGCCACAGCGGAATGAACCGCCGACTTATCCAGCATATGTTTTACACAGCGCATGCTCTTCCAGCTGTAACCCATCACTGGGAAACACCCACACACACACACACTCATTCACACTCATACACTACGGTAAATTTAGCTTATTCCTTTAGTGCATGTCTTTGGGGGGCTGTTGGGGAAACCGGAGCACCCAGAGGAAACCCACGCCAACACAGGTAGAACATGCAAACTCCACACAGAAATGCCAACCGGCCCAGCCGGGACTCGAACCAGTGACCTTGTAGCTGTGAGGCGACAGTGCTAACCACTGAGCCACTGTGACGCATAATTGATTAGTGTTTTTAAATATTACTTGCAAGATGTAAGGCATCTCTTAACTTCAGAGAAACTTTTAGGAGATTAATAGAACACTGTGTATTTTCTGTGTACAGTAAACCTTAATAAAAAAAAAAGTTATTACACAGTATATTTTTAGGGAATCTCATGAGATGTGTGTATATTCGGAAAAGTAATAATGAAGGAACACCAACTGGTACCTTAGTGAGGGCGATGAAGGAAAGCACGGCCACGGCAGTGAACATTATAGTTGGAATCAGCATAACAACAGCAGAGCCAATATTAGTGCTGAAAAAAGTGATGGTGGCCAACCAGCCACTATAGGAGAAACAGAAACAAGACATATTCTCCTCATTAGAGCGTGCGCTACAGGAAAACACTGTACACATGCAGAATATTCCATAATCTCATATCTTCCAGACATGCATGTGCACTGTAAGACTTAATATTAGGCCTATAATCAATATATCGACTTGGACATGACCTCAATTATTTTTGGAGTTGCTATATATATATATTTACAAATTCACAAATAACATTAAAGCCATTTTGCAGAGATATTTACATTCTACCTCAATGCTGCCATAACTTATTACTGGACATTTACTTGAAGGAAACCTATTATGCCCCTTTTTATGAGATATCAAAAATCTCTGATGTAACTAGAGTGTGTATGTGAAGTTTAAGCTCAAAATAACACACATATAATGTTTTATAACTCTTTTAAACTGCTCCTTTTAGGCTTTGATCCTAATTGTGCCATTTTGGTGACTGTCACTTTAAATTCAAATGAGATTGTGCGCTTTCCAAAAGAAGGCGGAGCTACAAATGCATATGTGTCAGCATAGTAGCAGATTTGAACACTAATGCCTTTTTTAAACAGTTGACAGTTGTTGGCATGCAAAGGCTAGAACTATAGAATAATAATTAAAACTGTAGCTGATGTTTAGAACAATGACAAAGAATTCACATGTTTATAATAATTTCTCTAAACTCTTTTGTCAATCACAAAATGACAATAATATTGCTTATTGCAATGATTTCTGTTAGGAATGGGGTTTTTTTTTTTTGCCCTCGAGTCAGTTCAGAGTCATTGAGTCTACCGATACTGAATCCCGATCCAATACTTCTATAATACATAAAAAAGAATAAAGAAGAGCGAAGAAATCCAGGATGTTCCTTGTTTATTATTTAATTCACCTTATTTTGACATTCAACAACTCTGTTAACAATCAGAGGACTACTGTGAGGTAGCTTGAACAATCAAGTCATAAATAACATCAATTTTTCACCTCTTTCAATGCCAAGTTTACATATCTGACAGTTTACTATGGCAATGTTGTCGTCGTCAACTTTATAATACCTGCAGACCGCAGACATACTCGAGTTGTTGCTAGATCAAATACAGTTGTGGCTGGAAGTTAATGAGAATTATTTATATTATTTATTAAATCACCCAACCCCATCTTCACTCTGCTCACAGAAAGTTCATATCAAAGTACTAATGTTCAGTATGAATGCAAGTGACTTCCATCTGGTTTAATATCATTTCACGAGTTCACACTTGCAATCATTTAAGAATAAGGAGTATTTGGCGTGCTGTCCGGGGAGAGGGCTCTGAGCTCTGGGAGACACCCCAACTCAAGTTATTCCCCCTATCAGGAAACAGAGAGGAGTTGGGATTTAAGCAAAGTATCTAGCCCGGCCCCAGAACGCTCCCCCAGGAATGTAATGCTTAAGAGGTGAGGTGTCGGGGTGGTGGAGGGATGCTAAAGTCGTGAGATGCTGCAGGTAAGACAGCTTTGGTATATATATATATATACATACATATATATATATATATATATATATATATATATATATATATATATATATATATATATAGGGGTTTGGTCAAGAACTGATTGGATAATAGAATAATTGTCAATGACGTATTTGATACTGAAACTTCTGCGCATGCTCCTCCCGAAATTTGTTTACGAAAAATCACATGAAATGTCTCAGTAGGACTGAAACAATGGTCTCGCTCCCGCACAAATGGGCATAATCAAAGTAATTACTTGTAACTTTAGGGATCTTTGACCCAACACCTTTACTACCTAAATTACCTCCTGTTCCCCACACGAGGTGGGCTCTCAAATGTTGTTTCAAACACCTCTGGGTTCTGTTCACACCTGGTATTCAGATGCGTCTTTGTTGATCCAATTACAAGTGGACAATAGAGACACTTTACTGTTTTAAATGTTTCTTTTGTCAACTTTCAACCACTTCTCTCTCATTACGAGGGTCTGTAGGCGGGTGTTGGATTTCTCTTTAAAGAAATCCTATCCTGCAAAAATCAGTGTGTGAAAATGGTAAAAATGCTAATGCTAATTTAATAATTTCATTTTTATAATCACGCTTGATTAAAACAGTCTGCTGAAACACTTTTGATTGACATTCTCCCTTTGTACATGTCATAAGAGGGGGAAAGCCCCGCCCACTAGTGACAATCTCTCCCTCATTAGCATAGGACGTGAGTCTTGTTTTTGAATCTGCCACTATGCTGACACATGGGCATTTTTAAATTTAAAGCGGCAGTAACCTAAACAGCACAATTAGGATCAAAGCCTAAAAGGGTCAGTTTCAAACAGTTATTAATCATTAAGCTGCGGTCACACTAGAGTTTGAGCTAGCGAAATTCTGTTGTACTGCGCTGCGAAAAGGGACAGGATTAAACAAGATGATTAGACATTTAAAAAAGCGAGCGATTGGTTTATATTTTATGTTTCTGTCCAGAGATGTTATGCTTTGATCCTCGATTGGTCTCACGCAGTCAAGTGTTGTGATTTCGCACGTCAGAATTCACCAAGTTTGAACTTTGCAATGCAGCGTACTGCGAAACTTGTTGCACAAACTTGCGTTTCCAGTCTGATGCATTGGTGTGCGTATGAATGGAAGTCTATGGGGAGAAAAGTGCAGTGTGACAGCAGCTTTATTTGGGTGGTATTTTGAGCTAAAAGTTTTCAGTTGAAAGTTCTCGAGGCTTAAACTTGCGTCCCTGAAAGTTGCTTTGAATAAAATAAAATCAATAAAGACTTTACACTTGAAATAGAACAAAAAAGCAGTAAATTATGAAAAACAGCAGTTCAAGCAACATGAGAGCTGCTGTTTGAAGAGAATGTAGCAGCCATATTTGTAATTCAGCCAAAAATCTAATTTACAGTCAAATACGCAGGTGTCACAAACAACAACAATCCAGCCTTTGCAGATCGCTGGTAAACATGCAGATTGCTGGAGAACTACAAATCTTCCAGCAAAAGAACTACATATTCAGTCATGCACCTCTCACACAACTGGCCTAGATCCCCATGATTGCAAACAGACACAGCTGAAGCTGTTCAGGACTAATTACACAGACTATATATATATATATATATATATATATATATATATATATATATATACACATACCTTTCAAACACACACATGTGGCTGAGTCTTGTTTTACATTACAACATGTTTTCCTTGACTCTGGATTTGCCTGTATACATCTGTTTGCCCCTGTGTTGACCGTTGCTTGCCTGACTATTCTTAATAAACCTGAGTTTGGATCTGGACTCCCTGTTGTCAGCATCACTTCACAACTTCACATTCAGTATAACAAGACTCAGCCACATGTGTATGTTTGAGAGGTATGTATGTGTATATATATATATATATATATATATATATATATATATATATATACACTATCTATCTATCTGTCTGTCTGTCTGTCTGTCTGTCTGTCCCTCTGTCCATCTGTTCATCCATCCATCCATCCATCAATCCATCTATTTCTGTCTGTCTGATGTGATGTCATCTTAAATCTTACCAAACTCCCCATCCCGGGATTCCAACCGTCTGGATGATACTGATCACCACTTGTGCCATGAAGACAAAAAAGAACGCCATGAAGTTGAAAGAACTGTCTGTCCTGCAGAAGACAAGGTGAATTAGAGGCGAGCACAATGACATGATCCCGATTTAAAGACTATTTACAGTTTTCCTCAGTCTCTTTGGTGCGTTTCTCACAACACTATTTACATTTGCACATCAGTTAACGCATTTCTCAAAACAATTAGTCAGTTGTGCACATAATAGTAGCAGTTTCTCATTCCTTCCAACAAATTGCAAATGCTTTTGGACATGCATCAATTGCTTTCCTACAACTCTCTGCTGTTTAATAACATTATCATTCGCTTATGTCGTTTCAGTCAAAATGAACTAAATGTGTGAATGCTGAATAGTCATTCCATATCATTCCATCATTACATACACAAAATGTTGAACTAGTTGTCAAAATATGTCAAGAAAATTTTATAAAAACATTTTAAATCTTTTTTTTTTTCGTGAAAATGTCTTCTAAATTGAATAACTTCATGAATGGTTTAAAGACCTGTGTATGTTGAAAAATTCAGTTTCATGTACTGCAATATTGTCTACAGTTGTGCACAGCTCTACCCAAAGAAAGTTTATATGTTTGTTATAAATGTGTTTTTATTCTTTCGCACAATGCTGTGAATAAAGTAGAATTGTAAAGAGCAAATGCAGTAAAAATGTGAAACACACATATTCAGTGTGTTGTACTCCGATACCTCACTAAATGCAGTGATGTCTAACTTTACTGTAGTTTTCAAATGGCTGTGCAAATAGTATATAGTGCAGTCTTGAGCATTTTCAGGAGGTGTCACCAAAATCTGACTTTTTTTTGCATTGGAAAACATTTACAGAGTAAACGGTCATAATGAAAACATGACGAAGCCATTTGACTATCTTGTTCGTAAACAATGGTGTCAGGCCACTGAGAAAAACTGTAATAACCACCGTTAAATATCAACTCACTTGAAGGCCTTGTAGATGGGCCTAAACCAGCACACGTATGAACAAGGGGTGAACAGGATCAGCCACAGAATAGCCATCCCAAAATTGGTTGCTCCGCCTCCTCCGCACATCCATGCTAGACAGCCAATCAGGTTCACTGCTAAAGTGGCACTGTTCACTATTAGTGTGAAAAACATAAACAGTGTCAACAGACATTTACACTAGTAAATTAATGAATTAAACAATGAACCAATTAAATAAAAATCTATATAAATCATTTAATATATTAATAAATATTTAAAATATCATTAAAATATGACATCATATGATCATAAATATTATAGGGAAGAAGTTGATTATATTACAGGGAAAAGGGAAATGATCAACTATTGGAACAAGGGAGATTCCAGAAAATGGCACACATGAATGACACGAAATAACTAAAAGCTAAGTCATCTATCTAAGCTCAAAACTAACAGACACTTACTTTCTCAACTCTCATTTCAAAACAGTTCCCATTCAGTGCGCTAATAAAAGAGGAATGCTGTGAACATGGCTATGTATTGCTTGTTAAACTATAGCAAAAGTAATAGGACACTGCACATTTTCACCCTGACAGATCAAAATATAAAACCTGTCAGTACAAGTTTTGTGTGTGCATGTGTGTTTTCTCAGTGTTTACAGTAAAAACAACATTGACTGTAATGGCAGAAAAGCAACATGATTACAATCTACTCAAAGCTCTGACATGCTCTGAAAATACTTCAGAAATCTGCTGTAGAATTAATGAACATACATATCCACAGGTAATACAGTCGTTTGCACATTGTACGCCGCTGGTCTGGGATTTCGTTGAAGTCTTGATAAAAACATGGCTTCAGTGGAATGAACCGTGGTAGAGGAGGAAAATTGTTTTCTGTGGGGGACAAAAACAATTTAAGTTGTAATATCATTTTTATTATTATTATTATTAATATTATTATTATTAAAAAGCAAAGAACATTTAGTGTTTTGGCTGATCATAACAATGGCTCTATGAAAACAGGTTTAAGAGTGCAAGTTCTTGAATGCAATACATTTTTTCTCCATAAAAAACTATGAAAATGTTAATTTGTCAATGCACATGCATATTATGCATTCGTTCTGCATGCATGAGCAAGAGCACTTGACAACCAAAACAACAATCATGGACTACAGGATCAAAGTGTTTCTTAAATATGTGATGCTGCCAACTTCTGGCCTGGCATGCATCATACAGCATTTTTAGTCATTCTTGAGATCCAAGAGAATGGGAATCATACCGTAGTTGTCTGTTTGCAAAATCAGAAACACAAAATCTTTTGTTCTTAATACATTGTGTGTGTAAATGTACCATGAAGTTTACCACATCATTAACTTTTTGGACATTTACCATGGTAAAATCATTCTATAACTTGAAATACTATTTAAATATCAAGCTTTCAGAGCACAGGTGCCCAAACTTGGTCCTGAAGAGCCGATGTCCAGCATGGTTCGCCCCATTCACACAGGGCATCAACGCTTCCCATTCACTTTGAATGCGTGACATCAAGCATTGCTAAACTGAAGTGTGGATCCATCTGCTTCAGTGCTGTTACCTCTTGGAGAAGTAGGGAATTTCTAAATTTTTCAAGCGCCAATGGAAGCCTCAGCCAATCAGATCGCTTTTTGCAAATACCCCAGCTCATACAGTAGCCGGACTAGTTTCATTGGCTGATGCTGCTATGACGATTGCATCAGCCTTAACTTCAGACGTTGACGCTAAAGCCCCGTGTGAATCAGGCGTTAAGCTCCAACTTCCTTCAACACACCTGCCTGGAAGTGTCTAGTATACCTAGAAAGCTTGATTAGCTTGTTCAAGTGTGTCTAATTGGAGTTGGAAGTAAACTCTGCAGGACATCGGCCCTACAGCACTGAGTTTGGGCACCCCTGTACTAGAGCATGGTAACAATTCAGTTTGCTTTAAGAGTTATAAGCTCTCACCTGCCATGGAGATTCTTTTCAGGTCACTGTCAACCGTTTATGTTTAATAACCTGTCGAAAAACATACACATTAAAGATAAGCTTAAAAAGTTTCCAATACATCAGAATCATTATCAAAATATATTCCAGCTTTTCTGCAAAGTAAAAAACACACAAGCAGACAACAATGGGATAACTTGAATAAGTATGAATATCCAAAATGATTCATTGGATTTACATTTTTAAGGTAACCGGTTGCAAACACTTTATATGGGCTGAATTTAAACAAAAATATTATATTTTTAGTGATGTTCAACTTAATTTGTTTGTTTAAATTTAGCCCTTATAAATTGTTTGCAACCATTTATCCTAAAAAATTGAGTAAATCCAATAAATCATTTTTTCAGTGTAACTGCTTCACAAATAAAGCAAATGATGCTGTTCCTTATTTAGAAATACAGACATGATGTCCATGACCCTTCAGAACCTGTAACATTGACCATGAATACAGTATTTTTAAATGGAGGGCTTAAGAATAGTAATTCAGAAACAATGTCATTTAAGTTTTAACCTTATTTCCTGATTTTGATTCTCATTTAACAGTTTTATAAGAATTTAAAGCCAAAGCATCCCAGTAAGCATTTGTAGTTTTTAAAAGATGTCTAATAGATGTCTAATAGACGTCTAAACATAGTCGTCTTGATTAAAACAAGGCTGAATTTGTGCTGTTAGTGAAAATCTAATAGACATCTAAGAATAGTCATTAAATAAACAGAAATGAATGACTACACATGTAAAGTCTGTCTAATGTGTCTATTTGATGACTAGTTTTGGGCTGTTCTTAGATGTCTATTAGTTTTCACTGACAGCCCAAGTTTAGCCTTGTTTAAGCCAAGCTGGCTACGTTTAGATGTCTATTAGAAGTCTATTAAACACAAAATTGTTTGCTGGGATCATTTTATTACTTTCATAAAACTACTCTGTCCATCAGGGTCAGAAATTACAGGACTTGAGACAAAAACGAGTAAACTACAAATCTACTGTAAAATATCTAATACAACCATCATGGTTAAAGTCAAATGTAAAAATAAATGAGAATACTGTGCATTTGCAGATTCTCTCATCATTAACACCAAAGATTTGATGCAAGTGAAATTATTCAAGTGAACTATTTATTGTATTTACATAGAATAAATGTTTTGTCAATAATGAATGCTTCTCCTTGGCGTTGTCTTGACATTCAAAGTAGGGCTGCTGCTGTGCAATATTACGATATGTTCAATTCGATTCAAGTTTATTTGTACAGCATTTTTCACAATAATTATTGTTTCAAAGCAGCTTTACAAAAGGCATATGCAATATTTGCATCATGAAGCGCTGTGATAAACTTAATTGATTTAATGTTTTACTGTGTTGCGTTCATATGTTTATCCAAATTTGGCCAATCAGATTACTACCCTTATACCCACTTTCCCAGTAGGTGTTGTTGCTATTGGTCAGACCGGCCCAAATGTGAATCTAGACTAAAGCCGCAGAACAGAGAACTGAAAATAAGTACTAATAGTGAAAGTAGAGACTAGAGAGGAAAATAACAACAGCGGAAAAAAAGCTAATTTATGTCATTCACAGCTTTTTAAAGTCAGGGTTCATACACATTTTGACTACTAAAATTTAATGACTTTTCCAGCACTTTCAAGTAAATTTTTATGACCTAATGTTTCATGTAACGTCTATGTATACGTAGTAAATAATACGAAAAAAGATGCACGTAAAAAAGTTATTACAGCATACCATAAAACATTCAACAATCTATTAAGTTTAAATTAATCTTTAGATCTATCTAAAATGTATTTAAATAATACTCACACAGCAGTAATAATGAAAGAGCATGTGTTTGACCATGGACAGAAAAGAAGTAAAGACAACTAACCTATATTTAAGCATACAGACATTTGTTAAAAGTAATTTCCATGACTTTTCCAAAACTTTGTGGGTTTTTCAGTTTTTCCAAAACTTTTTCAGGCCTGGAAAATGCCATGTCAAAATTCCACGACTTTTCATGACCGTATGAACCCTGTAAAGTGTAAATGTTTGCACCTTGACAGTTTTTTTTTGATTTCTTAGATTTAATTAGATTAGAAAAATATTGTTTAATTGTTTATTTTAGTATGATCCTAACATGAATAAATTATTAAAAAGACAGGTAATAAAAATAGCATTTCAGGTTGGCGCCTCTAGCCTAGTGGGCAGTACGCCGATATAATGCCCGGAGCAGCAGGTGTCCTTATTTTGAGTCCTGGCTTCTTGACATTTCCTGATCCCATCTGCCTAAAAATTGCACATAAAATAAGGCGGCGTTCCAGAACATATTAACCAATTGCATAAACCAAATGGACCTATGATAGTTCAAAGGTGTTTAGTAGTCAGAAGGAACCCCAAAAGTTTGCTTTGGTGAGCTGTACCTAAATGTCAAAACAAACAGATTTGGTTTAAAATGACATAATTTTACTTCATTTTTCATTTTCAAAGTTTACCGGGGCTTTGGTGATTCATATCTAGGGCTGGGCGATATGGTAAAAACGCAGTCTCGATAACTGTTTTCCATACAGAACAATAACAATTTACGTTTCTATATAAGTTGTTAATGCTTCCAGATTTAAAAGAGTACCCCAACAATGATTGAAGCCACAAAAAATTAGAGGGTCCATTAAATGGTATAACATATTTTCGGCCGATAAATTTTCGGTAACCGAAAATTCAGTCAATCTCTAATATTAACCCACTTTTAGATTCTCATTGTTGCACATTACTGCTGTGTGATTGGCTTTTAGATTAATATAGAGTTAAAAGGGTCAGAGCTTATCATTGTTATTGACATACATTTTATTATGATACGATATAATATCGTATATCGGCCCAGCCCTATGCACAACCTGATCAGGTTGTACTAAACTACATTCATTTAATGTAAATAAAAATGTATTATTATTATTTTATTCATACATTTGTATCTAGAGCTGCACGATTAATCAAAAACGATTGTGATCTCGATTCGAGTCCCCACACGATCTTAATCCAGAATCTCTATGATTCAGCTAATTATATTTTCAAGTTCAGCAGAAGAAGAAAAAAGGCGGTCACACAAGTCTTCACATTGTTTTATATATGTTTCTCTGCAATGTGGACACCCACTCTATCTTATAGAACATTGAATATAATGCAAGAGGGAATCTGATAATGACAAATGTCTCACTTTAGAAGTAAAAATGGTCTAATAATGTTGTCAATGACAGATTGCAAGCATGTGAATCAACTTCAGAATACAACTTTTCATAATTCTGATGTCGTCACTTTACTGTGAATTAACAAACAGGACAAATGTAAAGTCTATTCAAGTCCACCATTCCAAGTCTATATCAAATTTAGCATAACCAAAAGTAGATCTACACATAATATTATTATTGTTTTACCATATGTTTGAGAATTATTGACCTTTATTTTACATCTACAGAATCATGAGAAAATCATGATCTTTATTTAAAGCAAAAAAAAATCTTGATTCTCATTTTAGCCAGAATCGGATACAGCCCTATTTGTATCCTGTATGCAAGATGGCAATTTAAAGCACTAAAAGAGTTTAGTTGTATCAGATTTTAATGTATGCAATTTTAACAATTCAAAACATAAAACTGTCTAATTTTCTCTTGTAGAGTTAATTTTGCTCTTTAATAAAGAAAAAAAACTATACCTTTTAGCTGATTACTGCCTTTATCGATGGAATTATTGGTAGAATACTCAATTATTAAAATAATCAATAGCTACAGCCCTATTTTCATATATATGTATTGTGCATCCCTAGTTCACAGTAAATGTTGTTCAGGAAATTAAATCCAAAATTGATGACAAATTAGTTTTGTCAGTTCAGAATCAATTCTATCTTTTAGGAGACAAAGAAATTGCTTTTTTTTGCTTTGCAGGCACTCATAAACTTAATTTACACTAAAAATTTAATTTAAACTTGGCGTATAGTATAATATTTTTAAAAAGCATTATGGGGCACGACATTCTTTTTGACACATGATTTGTGTTTTTCTTCAAATATATTCATATTCAAAACTAACAAAAATTAAATGAATTTCTTGGAGGACAAAATTGTCCCACAAACTAACCTGATGATGACTAAACAGCTTGATTGTTTTAAACCCAAAAATACATTTAAGAATGTGTTCATTTTCTTTTCTTTTTATAATTTTGAGTTTCCAAAAAAAAAAAATACATATATAGCTTACATAATTTCTCATACAGAAAGAGACTTACAGATCTTTTAAATGATTTGTATTTTCTTCCCTTTAACAACAACTATAAACAGTAAAATATGAGGAGCTGCAAATACTTTAGAAGATTGCCTTTTAAAGAAGAACAGATATAAATATATATTTAGACACATAATATTAAATTTAAACGTTACAATTCAATGAGAATATATTCATTTTCAATGACTATTCTCCATATTTGATTAATATGTCATTCTGATTAATACTGAAATATTTCAAAAGCATCTGTTTATGTCAATCCAGCTAATGCATATGCATGACACTAAATAATACTAATATTGCTCAATTCTGAGTAGTATATTAGATATATTCTGGGGGGAAAATTGTGATTATTTCATTAACATTGATCTGAAAGCAAAACCGAAAACAGGTTTATGAGGCCTGGTAACTGATTTATCCTTGTTTTACCACATACAGCTATCAAATGGATATTATTAGAGTTCATTAAGAGTGATTACAAAGATTTAAGCATTTAAAAGGCTATTATTAGCAATACTTTAATGCCGAATATTAGCAAACCTTAATTCATATAGCGAACATAATTTAACCTGTTATTCTTCGGGGTTACCGTGTACTAATTATCCTTAGCACTTATTATAAAACTCAATTTGTATTTCAAATGGTAGATTTTCTACCTCTTATATCGCCAAACCCTGTTGAAATGTGAAGGGCAAGTCGCCTAGGTGGTGTATAGCCTAGACATCCAAAGATAACTAGCTGTACTAAGCTTATATTCAGCGCAGAATTCTTATAAAACGTAGAATAGTAACGGATAAAGAGGAAACAGCAGCGAAATAACATTTTCCAGCGCATTTTCATTCATTTCGGAGCGGTATCGAGGTCGAGCCGAGCGCCCTTCACGAGAAAAAGATGGTGCTGAACGGGGAGGTGTTTCATTCAACAGTGCAGGCTAAAAGATTGCAGGCATTTTTGTTTTGTTCAGTCGTCCGAAACGTAATAAATCCGCTCAGAGTACACATATTTGATAAAACACCAGCAGGACAGTGAAAAGCATCGCTGGAGACCGTTCCCTTACCTTCTCGCGCGTTCACCCAAAATGTGTTCCCGCAGCTCGCGCCCTCTCGCGTCTAATAAACTACTTTTACTTTCAATGATCGATGTGATTGTGGTGGCGATGTTTTACAAATCCGTTATATTATATTATGAGGTGATGGGAGTGAAAACAATCACGTCACGGTACTCCTACACACGCACGCGCGTCGCCGAGCATCTAGGATGAGCTTGTGATGATGATGATGATGATGATGAGTCCAGCAGATCGTGAGGCCTCAAACCTCGCGATACTTCATTCCTTCACTCGACTCAGACCTCTCCGTGGTACTGAAGGAGAAGATGCTGCTGTGGAAGAAATAAAAGATTACTGGACAATTCTTAGCTCCTCCGGATGTACAATTTATACACTGTAAAACCCAACAGTCAACTTTATCAAATAAAATGAGTGTAGTTAACTCAAAATTGCCTGAAAGTTAATTCTACCCATTTGAAAGAGTTTTGAACTCAGTGTTGAAGGTAATGAATTAATTAAATACCTCATTACTTCAACTTAACTGGAGCAAGTTCACTCATAGATTAGTTTTTTACTCAAATGGTTTGTAGCAATCGGTTTCCTCAAACGGTTTGAGTTGCCTTAACTTATTGGGTTTTACAGTACTCAGTTGGTTTGAGTTCTTTCATTTATTGGGTTTTACTGTGCTCAAATTGCTTCTTTTACTCAAATAGGTTAAGTTCACAGTACTCATTAGGACTAGTTTTTGAACTTAAATGGTTTGTTGCAATCAGTTTCCTCAAATGGTTTGAGTTACCTTAACTTTTGGGGTTTTACAGTGTATTTATGAATTTGAGGATAATGTAGTTTTGGTTTTATTCTATAAACTGCTTGTTGCATTTCTTCCAAATGTAAAATAAAATGTAACTTAAGAGTATTTTATTTGCGTAAAACAATAAACAAAAAAAGGTTTCACGTCTTCACACATGTTGATAGTAAATTTTTAGACAACACAATACTAATGTTTTAACTTAGAATAATGTTTGGTGAAATAATGTTGATTTTCAATAACAATGCATTTGTTATTCTTTCCATATGTGATTTTTTCTGACCAAAATAAATGCTCGAAATTGGCAATGTTTTTATTGCACATTTGTTTTCAGATTTCAATTTTTCAAAGCTATGTGATTTGCCATCTTTTTATTATGTTTAATATGTTAAGAGCTGTTATTCTTTGCACCATTCTTGCAATAAAGGAGTAAAGTTTTTTTTTGTCAAATAATCATATATCAGCCAAATATTGTCCTAACAAACCACACAGCCATTTGAAAACGTATTGATCAAGCTTTCAGAGGATGTAGAAATCTCATTACTGGTTTTGTGGTCCAGGGTCACACACACACACATTGGTGGTTCATTCCACTGTGGTGACCCCTGATTAATAAAGGGACTAAGCCGAAAAAAAAAATAATAATAATAATAATTATATATATATATATATATATATATATATATATATATATATATATATATATATATATATATATATATATATATATATATATATATACAAGGCTTCATTGCCCATGAACATGAAGAAGTTATCAAAATCAAAACATTAAACTTGAAAATATCCTACACATTGAACAGGAAGTGAACGGGAGAAGTGAACAGGAAGTCATATAAAGTATATATATATATATATATATATATATATATATATATATATATATATATATATATATATATATAGACCACTCGTAAAGGACCATTTCTTTTTACAAGTATATACTCAGAAATTTACTCATTCATATGTGATCATATTTCTCACTTCATTTTTTACTGCAGGGCAAAATTTTGATAAAAATGTAGAAATTTAAAATAAACATTAATATAGAATATAGAGCACTATTTAAAAAAGCTAGCTGTTGTGCAAATCACATCTTTTGTTATTTTGAGGGTAGATTCTAGGCCAGCTGGCCTTTTTGCTGGGCTTTTTTCAGAATCTATCCCTCAGCAAAATGCTGACCTGATTTTCTCATACATAATTGATCTCCAAGATTCTTCTGGCAATAATATTAAGTGCTCTGTAACGTTACAACAAAACGAGAACTCAGCCTTAAGTCCTAAAGTGCTTCTCACATCTATGATAAGTGTCATAGATACTCCATGTTGTACCTAGAGTTTCTTGATAGCATAAGAAAAAGACAGAAAATAAAGACATGCTACACACAGATTTTAGCTCATTATACAGTGATTGGTGCACATACTCTGTTTCTATTTAAATTGAATAGAAATAGAGTGTGTGCACCATTAATCACTGCATAATGTTCACTCTATTTTTTAAAATTCATGTTAAAATATAGCTGCAAATAGAACAACATACTGTAAGACGAGTAATAATGATCATAGTACATTTTAAACATGGTTAGAGATTGTACAACAGTCTCTTCAGATCACAACAGTGCATATATTAAATATTGTAAATATACATAAGTAAATTATTACTAGCTTTTATGTCATATTTTGGTGCCTTCTGGTTGGTTTATATCTTTGAGGATGTGTTCAAACCAAATTCCAATTAATGTGGTTAAACTTTGTCTATTTAATGGAAGATTACGAATAGACAAACTTTAACTAAAACAGTAGATATACATAGAAATAAGATTAGGTGTCTGTTACTTTCAGAAGATCTTTTATATTGTTAGGTATCGTACTGACACTCTTTAGTGGAGCCCTAAAACCTTTTTTCTATAGAACAGTAAAACTGACCGTCATCTATCAACTGATTAACTAAACATATATTATTTAAGTACCAGCCCTTATAAATATATATATTTTTATTTACCTGGGTAGAGTTGAACCAGCAGTTCACGACTTCTTTCTTAAACTGGAACATAAAGGCCACTCTAAAGCCTAGTAGCAACTTGCTAGTTTGTATCTAAATTTGTCCTTCAGTTGCAGCCACTGATCTATAATAATTTCATATAGATCAGGTTGCACCACATGTTACTTAAAGCAGAGGTGTAGCAACCCTGGGGGGTGCCTCCCCCTTACTTTTAGAGACAGACCATTTAGAAACAGGAGATTAATAATTATATGAACGTTAACTTTTGGGCCTCATTCAGCTGTCCGCCCCACTTTAAAAATGTCCGCTACAACCCTGCATAGTTGCATAGAATGATAATACCAAGCCAAAGAGCATAGTCACCAAGAGGCGACACTCTAATGCGATTTGGGAAACTGACACTAGATGCCACGGCGGCCATTTTGGGATGAAAATTCCAGTGGAACAACAGTATATTAAAAGTTTGTAAAATAAACTATTAAAAGTGCTGATGATTGTGATAGTAAGTGTTGTCATCTTTCAGGTCGTATCTCAGTTTTAATGCGCTTTTAAAATAAAAAAATAAAGTCGAAGCTACCGCTTGCCATTGCGACAGCAACAAAATCCAATGGACTGCTGATCGCTTTCACTGATCGCTTTGAGTGTTGCCTTTTGGTCATTCTATGCTCTTTACTCAAACAGAATCTTTCAAATTGAAAATAAATAGCCTGAAATGTACACTGGCTACGAAACCGGATTAGCTGGCCAGTTCAATTTCAGTTAAATTGCTCCAGTCTTGGGTTTTAGGTAACATGAAGGTAGCTCAACTTGAATCACTCTTTTTGTTGCCGTGCTATTATGGAGCCGCAGAGCTGAGTTGAGCTGCTTTCATGGTACCTAAAACCCAGAATTGCTCCAAGCTAAATTTAAACAAAACTGGCTAGCCAGCTAATCTGTCTTCAACTCCCATGAACATGAAGAAGTTATCAAAATCAAAACATTAAACTTGAATATATCCTACACCATAAAGAGAAATGAACAGGAAGCCAAACTAAGTTATGAAAAAATTCTAATTTAATTCATAGGGGGAAAAACATAGTGAAACACTTGCTAAAATAAAATGAAGCTCTTCTGTCACAAACAGAAAAAGGTTTGGCAGGACATCTAAATTTAAATAAAAGCAAAATGCAGAGAGCAGAGGAAGATGGTGGAAGCAAGAGCTTATGGTTCTCAATCACAATACCAGTGGAAGCAAATCATGTCATCACTTTTCTATCGTGATTCGTGAGTAAAGGCTGAAGTTCAAAGGTGCAACACAACACTATTTAGTAGTGAATAAACTGGAACTTTTTAGTCTCTTTACGTTGAAACTAATGTTACGTTGAATTAATGTGCAGGCCCCTGTGTGAAAGATATTCTAATTGTTTGTGTTTGGCGGCCTCTGCTGCGTCAGAAGATATAGAATCAGCGCATGCGCAGCAGCAGTTGGACACCTTCAGCTTCCGGTGGCTGTCAGATGCCTGAGCTTCAGTCACACAAGGTAAGGTGTATGCCATGAAAGTATAACAAATGTTTGACATATATTCATGCATTTGAAAGTAGAGTGATGCGAATTTTGAATATAGATCGCCGGTGTCCTTAAGCTCCTCTATTACTTCAATGATTATTGGTGAGCTAGCCAGCTAACATGCTTAAGTTAGTAAACAAACACAACAGAGCTGAATAAACCGACTATGAAACGAGCCACTGGATTAAACAGGCTCGCTTTCGAGGACTAGAAGTTCATCGGCTAATAATGGCTAACTTTATTTTGTGGATTGGTTTGTTAGCTGACATAACTTTGTTAGCAGCTAATGTGCTAACTTAGCTATCAGTCTCACTAACTGTTTACATATTGTTAATTCAGTTTAAATGATAGTTTCCGTTGTAGTTTTTAAATTTATATATATATATATATATATATATATATATATATATATATATATATATATATATATATATATATAATTTTTTTTTTAAGTTTTAGTATTTGTGTTAATATTATTCATTTATTATTTAAACTTAATTTTTTTAAAGTGAGAACAACACCTTGGCAACTTACTGGAACAAAATATTTATTATATATAAACATAAATACACACACTCACACAAACATTTAAATATATAACCTGTGTATCCATGCTTCGCTTTAGTTTGTGATTTAATCGCACAGTATAGGATTTTAGTTCTGTACTATTGTTATTATACATTATTGTGAATTACAAATATAATAGTTTGAATCTGTTTTTTACGTAAGTAACAGCAGTGACTTTATTTATTCATTCATTTATTTTCTTTTCGGCTTAGTCCCTTTATTAATCAGGGGTCGCCACAGCGGAATAAACCCCCAACTTATCCAGCATATGTTTTAGACCGCGAATGCCCTTCCAGCTGCAACCCATCATTGGGAAACATCCATGCACACTCATACACTATGGACAATTTAGTTTACCCAATTCACCTGTACCATGTTTTTTTGGATTGTGGGGGAAACCGGAGCACCCGAAGAGAAACCCACGTGCTACCCAATGCGCCACCATGCTGTCCCGTGACTTTATTTATCTAGAAGTAAATAAATGGAAGTGTCTGCTCAACCGTGTCAATGTGGAAACGAATAAATGATCATACAACATTTTATTATATTTTTAACCTTGTGGTTTGCAGGATAGTAGCAGCATTACAAATTACAAAGACAATTAAATATTATTTTAGTACATCACAGTAATGTCACTGTGTTGTGTTTGACCCGTTTATCAGTATAACACTCTGATTTTACATTATGGTTGGTTATTGTGCTGTAATATCTGTTGTGTTTCAGTGCTGGGTATGCAGCCGCCTCTCCCCACAGCGGCAGTCAGAGAGCTTGTTTGCTCCTGTCTGCATCGAGACCCCGTAGCGGCAGATCTGCGCTGCAGTCTCTTTGTGGCCGCCGTCCAGAGCTACAAACATGATTCTGTGCTCAGACCCTTCCCTCCTCGCTACCTGAGAGGAGAGATCAAGGACTTTGAAGAGCTGGTAACATAATATGAAGAACCTGTGCTCTCCATGTTGTTTACATACAGTTTATTTTATTTTCAGTTTTGATTCTTTCATGTATCTTACAGCAAAAAGATGTGGACAGTTTGCCAAACATAAGAGATTTGGTCCGCCTCGGTCATGGTGATGGAGATCATCATATGGCTCTTGTGCACTGGGTTCTGTCCTCCAAGAATTTCGCTGTGAAGACTCTGGAGAAAGAGGAGGTATTGGAACTTTTCATTGAAATGTTTCTTTTCAAAATGCATCGCTATTCTCTCTGAATAGATTCTGAGCTAAGTTTTTAAGAGCAGGTGGCGCTCTAGGCTAGTTTTTAAGAGCAGGTGGCGCTCTAGGCTAGTTTTTAAGAGCAGGTGGCGCTCTAGGCTAGTTTTTAAAAGCAGGTGGCGCTCTAGGCTAGTTTTTAACAGCAGGTGGCGTTCCAGGCTAGTTTTTAACAGCAGGTGCCATTCTAGGCTAAGTATTAGCAGCATGTGGCGCTCTAGACTTGTTTTTAACAGCAGGTGGCGCTCTATGCTAGTTTTTAAGAGCAGGTGGCACTGTAGGCTAATTTTTAACAGCAGGTGGTGCTCTAGGCTAGTTTTTAACAGCAGGTGGCACTCTAGGCTAGGTTTTAAGAGCAGGTGGCACTCTAGGCTAATTTTTAACAGCAGATGGCACTCTAGGCTAGTTTTGAAGAGCAGATGGCACTCTAGGCTAATTTTTAACAGCAGGTGGTGCTCTAGGCTAGTTTTTAACAGCAGGTGGTGCTCTAGGCTAGTTTTTAACAGCAGGTGGCACTCTAGGCTAGTTTTTAACAGCAGGTAGGGCTCTAGGCTTGTTTTTAACAGCTGGTGGGGCTCTAGGCTAGTTTTAACTCCAGATGGCACACTAGGCTAGTTTTTAACAGCAGGTGGGGCTCTAGGCTAGTTTTAACTCCAGATGGCACACTAGGCTAGTTTTTAACAGCAGGTGGGGCTCTAGGCTAGTTTTAACTCCAGATGGCACTCTAGGCTAGTTTTTAACAGCTTGTAGGGCTCTAGGCTAGTTTTTACAGGAGGTGGCACTCTAGGCTAGTTTTTAACAGCAGGTGGGGCTCTAGGCTAGTTTTAACTCCAGATGGCACTCTAGGCTAATTTTTAACAGCAGGTGGTGCTCTAGGCTAGCTTTTAACAGCAGGTGGTGCTCTAGGCTAGTTTTTAACAGCAGGTGGCACTCTAGGCTAGTTTTTAACAGCAGGTGGCACTCTAGGCTAATTTTTAACAGCAGGTGGTGTTCTAGGCTAGTTTTTAACAGCAGGTAGGGCTCTAGGCTAGTTTTTAACAGCTGGTGGGGCTCTAGGCTAGTTTTAACTCCAGATGGCACACTAGGCTAGTTTTTAACAGCAGGTGGGGCTCTAGGCTAGTTTTAACTCCAGATGGCACACTAGGCTAGTTTTTAACAGCAGGTGGGGCTCTAGGCTAGTTTTAACTCCAGATGGCACTCTAGGCTAATTTTTAACAGCTGGTGGGGCTCTAGGCTAGTTTTAACTCCAGATGGCACACTAGGCTAGTTTTTAACAGCAGGTAGCGCTTTAGGCTAGTTTTTAACAGCAGGTGGTGCTCTAGGCTAGTTTTTAACAGCAGATTTCACTCTTTAGGCTAGTTTAAACAGCAGGTGGCGCTCTAGGCTAGTTTAACAGCAGATTTCACTCTTTAGGCTAGTTTTTAACCATACACTAAAATGTTCACTAAAAAGAATGCTTGTTCTGTAGACTTAAGAATTAGCTTTTATGCTACGAGATAAATGTAAACACAACTCACTATGAACACAGGATGTAGCAGAATCGATTTCTTGATCAGTATTTCACCACCGCTGTAATGAGCTCTAATGTGCACAGCCCCTTCAGTGTTGATAAACTCATTGGCTTGTGTTCAATTTCGCTCCATCAGTTTGCCAGACTCAGCCAGCTGACTCAGAGAGAGGGGGTTTCTGCTCCAGCCCCAGACTTTCTCTTTGAGCTGCAGTACTGTGATTTGCTCAACTCCAAGTTTGAGCGGACGCGGGCCGGTCGAGACCTCATCTATGCATTCCACGGCAGCAGACTGGAGAACTTCCACTCCATCATACACAACGGATTACACTGCCATCTCAATAAGGTCAGGATGAGAGCAATGTATGTTTATGGATGAGAATCTTTTATTCTACTTTATTCACACCTGACTATTGTGTTTTAAATTACGGGTTGCATTTCCAGTTTGTGGAAATTTCCTTGAAATAATATATCTGTGCTACACATAATCCATATTCATAGTGTACGCCGGTACATTTTGCTTAGTGCTTTATTTTAGTCCATAAATATGAAGTGTCAAGGCTCAATCTTTGAGCTGTTTTTTGGCATTCATACCCAAGTGATTTTTACTGGCCAAGAGCCAAGTGAACATTAAAAAACACTCCCTGATTTTAGATGGCAATTAAGGAAAAACAGGAATACAGTGCTACACAAGCTGTGCTGCGCAACTTAATGCTATTGACACTCACATGATGCGCAGAAGAAGATTTCCCCTAGAGTTGTCCAATGTCTAGGTCTGGCAGGAGCATGTTTAGCTTAGCTTAGCTTAGCATAAATAATGAAATGGATTAGACCATTAGCATCTCACTCAAAAAATCTGTTCGATCATGGCTGCAGCAGGTTCAGTGATATTACACAGATTCTCACAGATAGTCAGAAGTCTAGACCTTGGCTCTGGGGACTGTTTTCAGATGCTGCTTATTATCATTGCTCCTCCTGCAGCCATGGTACGGCAGCAAAGCTCCTTGACTGTTACGCCGGAGAGAGAGTATAGTTTCTAGCCATATCAGACTAGAAAATAGTAACTTTTCATTTTCCGTCTTAGCTCACAATGTAAATACAGAAAGAGTCAAACTTTAAATATAGGAAAATTAGCAAAGCACTTTTTGATTTTGAGCTAAATGCTAATGGTCTAATCTGATTCAATGATCTATGCTAAGCTAAAGTTCAAGGTGTGTGAACAAAAACACCAATCTTAGTGATTGGACTGTTTTTACTGCGGCGCATTAAACCAAAAAAACAAGCCCAAAGCATTTTTGTTTTGTTTTTTCGTAAAGGAACACTCCACTTTTTTGGAAAATAGACTCATTTTACAACTCCCCTAGAGTTAAAAAGCTGAGTTTTAACATTTTTGAATCCATTCAGCCGATCTCTAGGTCTGGCGGCAGGAGCACTTTTAGCTTAGCTTAGCATAAATAATTGAAATGGATTAGACCATTAGCGTCCCGCTCAAAAAATCTGTTCGACCATGGCTGCAGCAGGTGCAGTGATATTACACAGATTCTTACTGGTGCTGTAAGTCTAGGCCTTGGTGCTGGGGATTGTTTTCATGTGCTGCATAATATCATTGTGCCTGATGCAACAATGCAGCAAAGTTCCTTGATTATTACGTCGGAATGAGATTATAGTTCCTAGCCATTACAGCCTACAAAATAGTAACTTTTCATTTTTTGTCGGCCTTGGCACACTATGTACATATAGAGGAGTCAAACTTTAAATAGGAAAATTATCAAAACTCTTTTGGATTTATTTGAGCTAAATGCTAATAGTCTAATCTGATTCAATAATCTATGCTAAGCAAAGCTAAAGTAAAAGTTCTCCGGCCAGATAAAGCAGACCAGCTGAAAGGGTTAAAAATGGTAAACATTGAAATGTGACATTAGTATAACAAGCATATTTGAGGCCAGACATTTTATGGTGTTTTTTGTTCATTATTTTATTTTTGTATTCGCTACACTACAGTAATATTTCAAATAAATCCATGATATTGCAGTGGAAAGGCTTGTTTTGAGATTTTGTGGTCATTCAGTGCCTGCAGATAGTAATTTGTTCATTCTAATAAGTAGCTTTTTAATGTTTGATGGATGAACTGTGAGGATTATAATGATACCTCAGTTTTTCAAACACTGCTCTGACTGTTTACAGTAAAATGGAAGTTAATTCATGCAAAGCATTATGGGGTGTAAGAAAAAGGTGGATGCCTGTTTTGGATGCTCTCCAGCCTATCATTTTTTCATTATCAATCAAGACAGTTAACTGACACAATTAACTGATGTGTTTGACTGTTCCTTATCAGTTTGTGTGTATATGTTATGTTGAATCTACAGTGTTATCTGCTCATTGACTCATTGAACATGATGAAATGTGCTATGATTATGATTTGACTTCCAGACCTCACTGTTTGGGGAAGGCACCTACCTGACCAGTGACCTCAGCATGGCCATCCTTTACAGTCCTCATGGGAACGGGTGGAGGGAAAGCGTCCTCGGGCCTTTGATTAGCTGCGTTGCTTTGTGTGAAATCATTGATCATCCTGATGTGAAGTGTCAGGTGAAGAAGAAAGGTAATGCTTTAAATGACAAGAAGCTGTAAAAAGTGTATGTGCCCTATCATACACCCTGTGAAATAAGGCGCAAGACGTGTTTGGCGTGATTTGTTGCTATTTTCAGACCAGCACAACCCTAATTTTTACCTTTTGCACCATGTTGCTTAAATAGCAAATCCATTTGCGCCACTTTGTGGACTCATGGGTGTGTTGGTCTATAAAGGAGGTGTGTTAAGGCGTATTGTTGGTATGTTGCTATTTTGAGAAACTGAAAAAGACTGCGCCATTGACCAAGTAAAAGCTGGTCTAAAGTCCAGCGCACAGCGTGTTAGTTATACATATGAAAAAAAAATAAAGGATTAAAATGTTACAAAAATTATTATTTTCTACATAAATATAAAAACCACTGTCTTCATGTCTGGGGGGATTTTTTCAGTTTATACATGAAAACTTGCATTTTTATTATACTGTTATTATTATTATTATTATTATTATTATTATTATTATTAGCAGTATTATTTATTATATGGATATTAATATTTGTTTCAATAAAAACAAGTTTAGATTTGTTCAATTGTCGGGTTTTGAGGACGTATGCATCACTATATGTGGCATAAGAATAGGATGGGTGTTTGGATATAACTGGATATAAAGTTTTTTTTGACCACACTTCATTATTATTGTCATTTACTGGAAATTAAAACTGAATTTAGAAATTGTTTTGAAACAAATCTTTGTGCTTAACAAATGAAATTAAATATGTAGGCTAATAGATGTCTTAGTGAAATGTGAAAATAGTGAAATAGTGCTAATAGTTAAATGAGTTTCCACCGTTTACTTTACGAAAGTAAAGGAGTAAAGTAAAGAGTAAAAGTAAAGAGAAAGTAAAGAGGCTGAATGAAGGAGGCTCGTTCTTTATCCTCATGTTGAAGATGATCTGTTTACTGTTTTCTCGCTAGTGAAGCGACGCAAATGATTCTTAAAGGGAATTTGAGATTAAACACTGATTGGTTTAATGCACATTTTGCTCAAAACACACCCATAACTCATCAAGAGAATAAACACAACCCTGTTAGACCATGTGCCAGGACGCAAACTGTATTTTTCGTCCTCAAAATAGCAAAAGTGGATTCGAACATGCCCTTATTGCTTTTGCGCCATGTGCCTAGATTGTTAAAATAGTTTTTAAAAAACCTGGATGACATGACGGCAGCCATTTTGCGCCAGACCGCACACCACACACCAGATGATTGATGTAGAGGAGACAGAGTGTTGAAGCCAATTATCATATGGGGATGGTTAGGAGTCCATAATAGGCAGAGGCCAGTGGGCAGATTTGGCTAGGATACCGGGGTTAAACCCCTACTCTTTTTCGTAGGACATCCTGGGATTTTTAATGACCACAGAGAGTCAGGACCTCGGTTTAACGTCTCATCCGAAAGACGGAATTACTGTTTGTACATAACTGTAGGGTTGGGTTTAGTGTTAAGGTAGGGGTAGATGTTAATAAAATACAATTAATGGATAATTGAATAAATAATATGAATAATACTCTGTATAATTACTGTTTGTACATTACTGTGATTAGGGTTGGGGTAGGGGTAGATGTTAATAAAATACAGTTAATGGATAATTTATTAAATAATATAAATAACTCTCATTAGCCGCAGGTGTATTCCTTTTTGCAACAATCACTAACATGCTATACATGTTTTTAGCATGTGTCTGGTATGTTAGCATAACCTTAGCGTCAATTAGCATGATGTGTTTTTAATATAAATTGAATGGCAAGTAACAACTCAATGTGTGTTTCAGACTCGGAGAGCATTGATCGCCAGCGTCTGAGGGCCAGGAACAGTGAAGGTGGTGAGGTGCCCGAGAAGTACTTTGTGGTGACCAACAATGAGCTCTTAAGAGTTAAATACCTGCTGGTTTATTCTCAGAGACGCTACAGATCCAGGTGAGACTGCAGTTGTGCTCACATGCTTATTTGTAGGGATGCACCGATACCATTTTTTGGAACCGATCCGATCTCGATACCAAAATTCTGAGTATCGACCGATACAGATCCGATCACGTATATTGTGCCGTTTTTTTGTTTTGTTTGTTTGTTTGTTTGTTATGTACATAATGCAGTTTCTATAGTTCTGGTGATGAACTCAAATAAGATATCTTCTCTAGTAAAAAATAACAGACCTCTAGACCTACTATACATGACAGACGGCACAATCTAAAAACATAAAGCTTGCTGTAAGCTACATTATTTAAACATTCGTTATGACATTGATATGATCTGTTGTGGTCCAGCTTATGTTTCCTATTTTAATATTAAGATTTTTCTTTGAAATCTGTAATAGGCTACCACTATTGACCCTAATCGTTGGTAAAATAATCAGCCTTTTAGCAAAGCCTGATAGGTTTGAAGCAGACTAAACTAAACTGTCTGAGGCGAGTTTTACTTAATAAACTTTCCCTCACCTAAACTCGCCGTGTGTGAGACGGAGAAACTGAAAACACGTCTGAAAAATTATTTTTTGTCTGAAAAGTTATCTTTTTGAAACGAATTTCGTTTAGTATAATTTGATTGTTATTTAAATGTATTTTTGTTGGTCAGTTATGTACAAAATAAGCAAGAATATTTGAGGTGAAGTTCAAAACAAGGTCTGTATATGCTTCAGCGCACAAACTGACATACAGGTCTGTTAAATAAAATTTGAATATAAAGAAAATTACATGTCGGCGCCAGTAGCCTTGTGGTACTGCGCGCTGACATACAGCACCAACGTGCTCATGGCGACCCGAGTTCGATTCCCAGCTCGGGGTCCTTTGCCGATCCTTCCCTTTTTTTCTGTTCCCAATGCTTTCCTGTCTGAATTCTCTACTGTCCTGTCAAAATAAAGGTGAAAAACCGCTAAAAATAATTATAAAAATTTTTCAAAATTAAAATAAAGTGAAATACAGTGAAATATTCACAGTTTCAGAGTAGCCTATTTTAGGCTAAATAATTTTCTGTTAATGACTATTCATATTGCGCCCTTCAGTTTCACTTTTATTAATTTAATCAACTACTTTGACCACAATGAGCCAGGCTTTACAAACTATTCGCAGCACTTAAAGTATTCCTTTCAGAAGAATAAACTCAGTCGGAAGGATGAGAGAACAGAAACTCATTGTGAGAATAATCCTACGGAGTGATGCACAACGCTTGTGCGCAGCCGATGTGTGAATGCATCAATGAGACACAGTGTGCAGCCCTCCGGTATCTGCAGACACTTCCAAAACAGCAGCACAAAGGGAAGAAATCTGTGCTTTGAGGATCTGTCCAATATATTATTGACCCTCTCTAATTAAAGTTTCAACTTTCAGGTAGACCTACTTTGTGTGTAAAGAGCATGTAATAACCCTCTCTACTCCAGTGTTACGAATGCGATCTGCTGATCTAACAGACACAGCGCAACATGATTTAGAAACATTTTGCAGGTCAAAACGTGTTGCAGGTCAAAATGAAGTCATTTAATGCAAAACTAAATGCATTTCTCCACTGATTATTTAAACTAACAGGAACAAATAGTCTTGGAGAGTTTTTTGTGTTGTCATGAACGCGACACGCAGTTTGATTGTGAATGAATGGAGAATGTTTGACAGGCGCGGCGGCAGGAAGCCCTGAACTGAACATGAATTTAAGCACTTGAATCTTCATCTGTATTTCACATTAAACTGTAGAATAGCTTCAGAACATTTAGGATATAGTAGGCCTACCTGACAACTTTTTAGTGACTTATAATAGGCTACCTTCATGGCTTTTGTTGGCTTATAACGCTGCGGATAGAATTCTGACCAGAACCAGGAAATCAGAGCACATCTGTCCTCAGGTCTTTACACTGGCTCCCAGTTACATTCAGAATAGATTTTAAAGTATTATTACTGGTCTATAAATCACTAAATGGCCTAGGACCGCAATACATTACGGATATGCTCACTGAATACAAACCTAACAGATCACTCAGATCTTTAGGATCAAATAGATTAGAAATTCCAAGAGTTCAGTCAAAGCAGGGTGAATCGGCTTTCAGCTACTACGCCCCTCACTGCTGGAATCAGCTTCCAGAAATGATCAGATGTGCTCCAACATTAGGCACATTCAAATCAAGACTGAAAACACATCTGTTTAGCTGTGCCTTTACTGAATGAGCACTGTGCTACATCCGACAGATCGCAGTGTTATGTTTTTCTCTTCTTTTTCATTCTTTTATAACACATTTTATCTGTTTTTATGCTTATTTATTTAATTTATTTATTTTTTTTCACCATTTTTATTATTTGTTTTTATTTCTCTTATACTTGTTTCTTTTATTCCTGTTTATGTAAAGCACTTTGAATTGCCACTGTGTATGAAATGTGCTATATAAAAAAACTTGCCTTGCCTTGCCTATAAATTACACAGAATACAGCGCTCGCGCAAGATTAGATTTGGATCGGTGCCAGCTGGCTGATACCCGATCCAGCAAAAATATGCAGCATCGAACCGATATCCGATCCAAGTATCGGGATCGGTGCATCCCTACTTATTTGTATAGACCCAGTAGTTTGACCCATTTTCAGTTGAAATCATTTAAAAAATCATGCTATAAATATAGTTTCCTCCCAAAAAAAAGGTAAATGGTACATTTTGATTCTAAAGGTATAAGGGATTATGGTAGGTTGTTTTGATCTTGGAAATGAGCTGCTGTGTCTTGAATGTGTTTTTGAGCATTGTCAGTAGATCACATTCAAAACAAAGGAACAATGAAAAGTGTGTCATACCGTAATTAGTTTTGAGTATTAAGTGACGTCCTGTTTTGATTACAGACACGCTCGAGGGACGTCGTGGCTCGTCAGACATCATTTTGCCATCATGATGGGTCTGTATCTCCTTCTCCTCATATTCATCGGTGCCTTCAACTCGTCTGCTTTTCAGTCCTTCTGGCACAGAATGTTCCGGTAACCCAAGCTCACATCACACATGCACTCTCATCCAAAGTGCCTTTTACTCAAAGACTATCAAAGAGGGAGGTAAAAAGACTCAGGAACTATTTCCTTCCCCTCAACAAAACATTCCTCCCTGGATCACTTGATTCTTGGGTAATCCTTCATTTTATTTACACAAACACACTGTGCATCTGCCAACCGAGAAACTGCAGAACGAGCAGTAATGTTAGCTTACGTGAATGTTACATGTTAGCATGTAGCCTGTTTATACGTTTTGAATGATGGGTTCACTATGTTAGTTACAACCAAATGATCAAGACAAAGCGCTGTCTTTTACCTGCCTTAGACATTGGCAAAAAATTGCTGCTTGTATTAATAAAAGTAATCACGTAGGAAAATCTGTGCTTTTATAATAGATATTTTTCAGTTTCGATGCAAATATAGAAGTTCCTAGACGACTAATGTCTAGATCAGATCAACTATGCAGAAGACCCGTGTTATGGTGGTCGCTATCATTAAAACTGTAATGAAAACTAGTCTTGATATTGCATAAATGTCTCTAACTTGATTGATCAGTCAGAATCTGAATTGTGAAGGTATTTAAATAAATAAATGCAACAAACTCGCAGTGATTTTTATTTTATTTTATTTTTTAAAGGGCTCCTATCATGCAAAATTGACTTTTGAAACTGGCGTTTGAATTGACATTTTCAGCAGGGTAAAATAATTGATCTGATAGGTATTTTGAGCTGAATCTTTACAGACACATTCTGGAGACAGCAAAGACTTATCTTACATCTTGCAGAAGGTGTAAAATAGGAGCCCTTTAAGTGACAGAGTGAAATGCATTAGTAAATTGGCTGTTGTTGTAGTTTATGGCTCTTGGCAAGCTTGACATCTTGTCTGGCCATGGTTTTTATCAGTGGACAACAAAAGCACTCATATAAGACTGATAACAGAAGCGGCGTGGTTTTCATCTTGAGACTCATTTGCGTCCTTATAGATTAGCTCTAGTAAAATGTACCATTTCTTTTTCTTTAAGTAGTGTTCACGTACAGTTCAGGCTTAAAATAAAATAAACTGATGTTTAAATAGTAACGAAGACCATTTGTTCAGTATTAAGCTCATGTTACATTTGTTCTTCACTTTCAAAACATTAAAAACCATATTAAAAACTTATAAACAGTATTTAACAACAATGTGTTTATTAGAATCAACCATTTCCTATTTTTCAAGCTGCTTTATATGAGACAGACTTCAAAAGAACTGCTTGATCTGTTGTTGATCTGCGCTTTGTTCTGCCTTCCGGATGTTTAATTGCAGGCTCATAAATGTATAGTTATTCAGTAACAGAGGTGGGAACATTTCTGCGGTGGGTACTTTTTTTCAGAGGAATCATTCTAACATTCCTTTTATTTAAAAAAAAAATCATCAAACAGAATAAAAAAATAGATTTTTAAACCTCATAATTATAAATATATTAATATTCAGGGAAATGCAGGTGGTTTTAGCATGTTTTAATGACAAAAAAGAGTTTTAGATTATATTTGACAATATACAAAAAGACATACAACATTAATTTTTGTAGTTTCATTGCATTTATATATCACACACATTTGTTTTTATTATTATTAATGATTTACTTTATAAAGCAAAAAAAAACTGTGTTAAAAATAGCTGCCTTTTGTGCTACATTTCATCACTGGATTAGATTATTTGGGTCCCTCTTTAAATGTATAATGAAGAATCATTTTGCTGTAGATGGGCAGGCAGGAGCCAAACACATGAAGAATCCCTCAGAGTTATTCTGTTGAAAGAAGACAAAATATTAATATATCATTTCTGTCAAAATATTGTATTTAATATACTTTTATATGGGCAAAAATAGGTTAAAAACAGCTTAAAAGGTCTACATTTTTGGATTTACTGGGTTTAATTATTATGATTTTGAGTAAAAATTATAATAATATTAGTTATATTCTATAAATATCTGATCATTTATTTGCAATTTAATATATAATTATTGCAATTTAAAACATTTAATTTTCTGAAAATTACAATTGATCAGAATAACAAATATTCTGTCCATCAAATACTGATACAAACTCTTCTGAGGTTAAGAACATTGGTATTGTGTTGTCTGAAAATTTATATAAAATACAGCATTTTTGTTGACTTTTTTTGTGCCAAAAATGCTCTAAATCAGTGTTTCTCAACCACATTCCTGGAGGACCACCAGCACTGCACATTAACCATGCCTCCTTAACCAAACACACCTGATTCAAAGCATCATCTCATTAACAGAGACTAAAAAACCTGTGATGGGTGTGACAGACTAAGGAGACATGCAGAAGATGCAGTGTCGGTAGGCCTCCAGGAACGTGGTTTAGAAACACTGCTCTAGATGACAATATTTTTTTATACTAAATTTGTAAGAAAGCAGTAGTTTGCAGAATGAAACCCAAATCCTGTTTTACCTAAACACATAAATATAAATAGTAGGTGAGAGTTTTCCAGAAGTCAGTGTGACCTGTAGGTTGTGGTGGCAGATGGGTGGATGTTTGTCTTCAGTCAGGTGTCCGCGCACACACCGGCCGAAGCGGTGCAGACACACGTGGTCTGTCGGGGAACAGGACTGAGAACAGGACGGAGGTCTGAGAAGCAAACAGCTGGAGCAGGTGGTGTGCTGGCATTGACCTCCACATTCACGCTTCTCCATCAGCAGCACAGACCTGCAGAGACAGCACAGATGCAGATCACTGTTAATTCCAGAGCTCAAAACATTTATGATCAAATAAATCATCAGTGGCTAGATTTACTAACAGCTTGGCTCAATGCAAACTACTCTTGTTAATTAATCTACACTCTAGTTCATTAATAATAATACAATTTTAATTAGAGTTCGCTGTTTGCTACCATCAGATTTTACAAAAGATGTGCAGCAAACTTTATTGCTTATGCAGTTTCACTTTGGCTTTCAGATTGGAATGTTTTGTAGTATTTGCATCATTATTTAAGGGGGTCCTTTATACTTGGGGTGTGATGTTGCTGTTTGAGCATGAAAATGCTCTGCACAGTTACAAAGTCACTCTTAAAGGTGTTGTTTGTTGATTCTAGATGCACTTGGAAAAAAAAGAAAACTGTGTTTTTTTTAATCATTATTTTATTAAACAAAGTAATTTTGTAAGACTTTTTAACTCAACGTAATTATACTGATAAAAAAAAAACTGACCACATTTTATTGACAGTAAAAGGAAGTGTCATATTACCAGCAGTGCCACAACAGCGCAGTTGTGCTATTGCAAGCAACCATAATAAGTATACGATGTACACTTACCGGCCACTTTATTAGGTACACTTTACTAGTACTGGGTTGGACCCCCTTTTGTTTTCAGAACTGCCTTAATCCTTCGTGGCATAGATTCAACAAGGAACAGGAAATATTCCTCAGAGATTTTGGTCCATATTGACATGATAGCATCACACAGTTGCTGCAGATTTTCAGCTGCACATCCATGATGTGAATCACCCGTTCCACCACATCCCAAAGGTGCTCAGTTGGATTGAGATCTGGTGACTGTGAAGGCGGTTTGAGTACTGTGAACTCATTGTCATGTTCAAGAAACCAGTCTGAGATAATTCATGCTTTATGACATGCACGTTATCCTGCTGGAAGTAGCCAACAGAAGATGGGTACACTGTGTTCATAAAGGGATGGACATGGTCAGCAACAATACTCAGGTAGGCTGTGGCGTTGACATGATGCTCAATTGGTCCTAATGGGCCCAAAGTGTGCCAAGAAAACATCCCCCACACCATTACACCACCACCAGCCTGAACAATTGATACAAGGCAGGATAGATCCATGCTTTCATGTTGTTGACGCCAAATTCTGATCCTACCATCCGAATGTCGCAGCAGAAATCGAGACTCATCAGACCAGGCAGGCAACGGTTTTCCAATCTTCTATTGTCCTTTTTTGGTGAGCCTGTGTGAATTGTAGCTTCAGTTTCCTGTTCTTAGCTGACTGGAGTGGCACCCGGTGTGGTCTTCTGCTTCTGTAGCCCATCCGCCTCAAGGTTAGACGTGTTGGTCATTAAGAGATACTCTTCTGCAGACCTCGGTTGTAACGAGTGGTTATTTGAGTTACTGTTGCCTTTCTTTGTATGTGTGCTTTATGGATAGATAAGTATATGGGTTCATGAGTGAAATATAATTGGTCCTCTAGTGGTGTATACTACATACTGTGATCATTTGATGTCAAAATATGGTTGCTTTGGATAATTTGAACATTTCCTTCAAATAGAACTCATACATGATAAACAGGCAGATGTACCACTCTGTTTTGATGCTTTCACGGCAACAGTAAAATTTTTAAATAATCTCTGGTATGGACCTGTATGGATTAATAATTTAATTTATAGATTAATCCTAAATTTGTAACAATCCCAGAAAAATCGCTTCTCATGTCATTCGAATCACATGCATGAAAGCATTTAGGCTTTCCTGTAAAATATAATGATGACGAAAGAAGTTGTGGTAGGTCATTCGGGATGTGGTGGGTTTCTTAAGTTATTAAAGGTGTTTACTTGTTTAGCCTGCATTAATGCATTCAGTGTAAGCTGCACGATTGATCATTAAATGATCGAGATCTCAACACCCACACAACATAAATTATAAATGATGGTGATTTGCATATGTTTATTAATCCTTTGAATCGCTGCATTCAAATCTGTGTTAGAAAAACGCAAAAATCAAGAGATTCAGTCTTTATTCTTTTGAGTTAGTTATGAAGTTAAAAACAGTCAAATAACACAGAGGTACTGGGATAACAGTTTAAAGTTTAGATAAAACCACTGATGTGATTTAAATTACCATCATATGTAGTTAACTTGACGCTCAAAAATGAAACTTTTAGGCAGCAATTAAATTATTTAACCAATAGGTGGCAATAACTGAGTCATTTATTTAAAATGAGACTAAAAATAAATATGGGTTTTACAAATTATAATGTTAGATTTATAGGCCAATTACCATGTTTGTAAACATTCAGGATGTGCGCGCAGGGAGGTGGCAGAAAAAAAACGGGAGCGCTAGCATTTACAGCGAGGAAATGACATCAGATGCGGTACAGAGTTTGTTGTTGTCTTAGAAATAAGTTATATTGATTACATATTATAAATATTATTTACATAATGCTTTCAGCATATTATAACAGCTCGTCACCCAGTGATAAGCACAGTTATTCTGCAAAATTAACGTTAAAGTGAGCGGCGTTCGTCTGACAGGTCCATTTGCGATAGCACGCTCCCAATGGATATTGGATAGGACGAAATGACCAAGCATCCAGCCCCAAATATACAACTATCTTATTGAAACTCCAAGTGATTTTACAAGAGAGAAGTTAAAGGCCTACAAGTCTTTGGATGCCAACAATGTTGTTCTGTGTGGTCATGTGCAAGAAATAATGCTCCATGATTACCAGACTCAAAACTTTGTAGTGCTAAAAACCGAGGTTCTGCCTAACCAAAGACAAGGAAAGAAGACGGGGCTATGCAAGGCCTGGGTAATTATCAACAAGCAAAACGACTGCATTCTGACAGCGGACTGCATCTGTACAGCAGGGTATGTGAACTTACACATAAAGTTAAAGTTGGTTTTATATTCACACATTCAGACTTTCTCCTTAATAATGTAACTTCATAAAAGTATTATTTGCAAATTCTAAATAGTGAAATCATATTAGCGGCCAATGACTATCAAAGTACAACATTGTTTATGTTAATGTTGTTTTCAAGTTAATGTTGTTTTCAAGTTACACTTGCAGGTTATTTCAGACTGAATATTCAAAGTGCCGTGGTAAGCGATAAAGGGAGTGTGTTACAAGTTGTCGCTGACTGAATGTGTAAATATAAAAACAAGTTTACCTTAATAACTTTCACGTTTCATTCTGAGCATTCAGTCTCCGCAGCTTAATTAACCACATGTAACTGTTTTTGCTGAAATCATGCAATCAATTCTGCAATCAAAAACGAGTAATGTGTATGATTCAGCAAAGCGTGAACTTACCTGATATAACATGAGAACTGCAGAGTCCAGCATTTTTAATTAGGTTGTCACTTCATTCAGCTCCCTTTTAGCCAAAGACGTCTGCAGTTGGCATCAAAGCAGTGTGGTGTATGGTAATTTGGCATCCCACTGCACAACAATACATGTTTTCTATTGCAGCCTGTCTTTTTTTGCAACCGGGGACCCGTGTGACGTCATGTGTGAAGTAGGTTGGTAATTGGTCTATACGCTTAGTGTTATCAGGAACAGTAACAGTGAATTTTTCAAAGTACTGAGTATTTTACTATTTACTTTTATTCAGTTGAATATTTTTTCATTTTATTTTTAATCAAATTACAGGTTCTAGGTTATGTTTACTAAAACCAAAAGTGTCTTGCAGAGCTGTTTTTGTAATAAGTGAAAATCTAATTACATTTGTCTCCTCCCCTGTTTGAGGCGAAAAATGGTCCGATCCATGACTATAAAACCACAATGTGATTTGAAGCATGAGATTTGTGATCTGTTACACCACTATCTAAAAAAGTAGAACAACAGATGCGAATGTTTCTGTACCTTGCTGAACAGATTTCATTGGGGTTGGCCTTGCAGAACTCCCATGTGCACTCAGGTCTGCATGTGTCACCTTTGAGAACCTCAAGCACTGTTTAGAAGTACAAAACAGACAAAAACTGTTTACAAAATCAGTGCAGAAAGAGACAAATAAAATATGCTGAACAGTATTGTACGTGTCACTTTAGAATATTTACTCGACTGTTCCACTTGTTGATGAGTGGAGTAGAGCTGCACAATATTTGTACATTTAGTCCAACCCAGGCTCATTGTGAAAACATAGCCCTGCGGACGTTTCTGGAGACAGCGAATTATGTAGGCGGAGGTACGTATGGCTGCATTTCATTTTTTTCAACGAACGTTACGGGGCAGTGTGACGCCCTTCCTTTTCGCGCTTACCAGCTGACCGCTTACCTCCGTATGGATGGCATTCCGGCTGCAACCAGTTTGTCCCGTTAGCGCGCCACGTCCGTCGGCGGATTTGAGATGCAGAGAGGAGTTGACAACAAAGAGGGGGGTTCGAGTCTGGTGAAGAGCGGTTCCAGAAAGCAGGTAAGACAAAAACAGAATCCAACATATAAAACAAACAAGTGAAGAGCAGGGTGAGAATGTGGTAAAAAAACAAAAAAAGTCAGATGAGGGCTTTTATTTGTTTGGATTGCTTTTGAAATGTGTTGGTTGGGTTTAGGGAAGCAGGTGAGTGGGTCAATCGATAAAATTGGTTGGGTTTAGGGAAGAGGGAGGGTGGGTCAGCCGATCGTTCGCTCAGTTAGTCAGAAAGTCTGTCCAAAAGTGAGTCGACAGCGGCCTCTGGTGGGTTTACGCGAGAACAGCAGGCGCGAATGGCACTCGAGAGGAAAATTTGAGATCTCAAAAAGCATACACGGCGACCTCTTGTGGATTCACGAAAACAAAAACTCCCAAAAAACGTGCCGCCGGGATGTATTTCGCAGTCTCCAGAAACGTCCGTGGAGGTACGTTTTCAGAATGAGCCTGGGTTGATTTAGTCATTTAGCAGATGGCGGCAGGGTGGCACAGTGGTTAGCACTGTCGCCTCACAGCAAGAAGATCACTGGTTTGACCCTAGGCTGGGCACTGTGTTGGTGTGGGTTTCCTCCGGGTGCTCCGGTTTCCCCCACAGTTCAAAGACATGTGATAGGTGAATTGGATTAACTAAATTGGCAGTAGTGTATGTGTGTGAATGAGTGTGTATGGATGTTTCGCAGTACTGGGTTGCAGCTGGAAGAGCATCCGCTGTGTAAAACATATGCTGGATAAGTTAATGCTTCAAGTTGGCAGAGAAGACTGGTTCCTGGTTTTGTTTACAGGGGTTCAGGTGATCAGGAAGAGATTTAGGTTTTTAGTTGTCATTTGAATGAATCAGCAGTCCGTGTGGGAATGAGAAGGTCATTCACTAGTATGAATTAACACATGAGATTTGTGGAGTCACTACAAAGTTTAGCCATAATAGAGTAAAAGTTTATCATTTGCTTGTGTTTTAGGGCCTGTGACCGTAAACAATTCAAGAGAGTTTAAAACATTCAGATACAAGAAACTGTAATGCTTGTAACTTTTAAATAATGGTTAATTTTGATATGATGAGGAATATACAGTGTTTGGTTATTCAATTTCTGTACCTGAATCATGTTCTCCCCAGAAACAAGCACTGTTTGTTTCATTAGTATCTTTGGTCCATTGTATTTATCTTTGTTTGTAATATGTTCATTATATTTTCTGCATAGTTCTCTCAACTACAGTCATCCCAATCAATTTAAGCCAGGAAAACTTGTAAGTAATTGTTTTCACATCACAATACACATCACAGAAAAATTAAATATAGTAATGTCAGATTTTTTTTTTATATCGTGCAGCCCTAGAGTGGAGGCTTAAAAAACACACACACTCTTAACTCTTTGCCTGCCCACTTTACCAAATGGTTGATAATGTGTTGACTGTTTTAAATAATGGTTTACACACACAGCATTGTTGGTTTACAAAAAAAATCACACTTTACAATAAGGTTCATTAATTAATGTTAATTAATGCATTTACTAACATGAACAAACAATAAACAATACATTTACTACAGTATTTGTTCATGTTAGTTAACGTTGGTTAATGAAAATACAATTGTTCATTGTTAGTTCATGTTAACTCACGGCGCATTAACTAATGTTAACAAGCATGGTCTTGGATGCTAATAATGCATTAGTAAATGTTCAATTATGATTAATAAATGCTGTACAAGTGTTGTTCATGTTAGTAAAGGCATTAACTAAGGAACCTTATTGTAAAGTGTTACCAAAAAAAACATAATCCTGTAAATAACAATCCTGTTGTTGCTCTACTACACTTGATTTTGGTTTTATTGTAAAAAACACACAAGAAAACATGTTAAATGAGAATCTGAAATATTTTATGGCATACTTCAAAAAATAAAGATGATTTAGGATTCAAAAATTTGGGAAATTTTATCTTTTTTATATAGAAATTGATCTTACACTTCATATTTTCATATTTTTCATAGTATATGTATTAATTGCAGTACTTGGTACTACTACCATCAACTGACATATCAACCATTTGGGAGAGGCTGATATTTTAGAAATGATGAAATGCTTTGAAAAAATAATGCGTTGAGTGTGTTAACTAGCGACATAAGAGATAAGAAATGCAATCCAAATCTATTTTCTTGGTGGGGTAGTTAAAGGGTTAAAATAACGATTCTTTATTGGATTGGATGATGGCTATTGGCGCTGACAGAACCTACATTTAAGAGTGTATATTCATCCAAATTTAAGTCTAAATTACAGTTTAGGTCAAAATTATTCATCCTCTTGTCAATTTCTTTTTCTAAACAATGATTAACAGAGCCAGGAAATTTTCACAGTATGTCTGATAGTATTTTTTCTTCTGGAGAAAGTCTTATTTGTTTTATTTCGGCTAGAATAAAAGCAGTTTTTAATTTTTTTATTTAAGGTCAAAATTATTAGTTCTTTTAAGCAATATATTCTTTCCATTGTCTACAGAACAAACTATCGTTATACAATGACTTATCTAATTACCCTGATAAACCTAATTAAGCCTTCTAATTTTGAGAGGAGCAAACGCTTTTGATTAAACACAGCTTGTCAATCATTACCCAATTCATGATTCACCAATCAGACGATTCCTAAGCCACTATAAATACCCAAAGTTCGATATTACAGCCATCTTCGCTTTAAAGAATCCCCCCTTTCACCCCTACTCCTTCTCCTTTCCTAGATGCGTGTCACGGTGGCCCAGTGGTTAGCACTCTTACCACACAGCAAGAAAATCACTAGTTCTAGTCCTTACCAAGCCAGCCGACATTTCTGTACGGAGTTTACACGTTCTCCCCATGTTCATGTGGGTTTCCCCCGGTTTCCTCCCATTGCCCAAAAACATACAATTTAAGTTAATTGACTAATCCAAATCGGCACCATAGACGTGCTCCTAGTAAGTAGTTATCTCTTAAGAGCAATCACTATCTGTTCATTAGCTACTACAGCAGGGGAGTTCTCGAGATCTACCTGAGCTCAAACTCCCCTCTCGCCTAGCAAACGGGAGGGAGCCCCGGGCTCGAGGATCTTATGAGCTCAGTGCTTTTTCCTGAGACTGCATGCCAGACACACTTTATAATCAATCATCAGCTAAGTGTGAACTCTTGAAATGTCACTTTAAGCTGAATACTAGTGTAATATCTAGTCAAATATTATTTGCTGTCATCATGGCAAAGATAAAAGAAATCAGTTATTAGAAATGAGTTATTAAAACTATAAAAATCTTCTTTACGTAAAGCAGAAATTACTTAAATATATATGGGGCGAATAATTCAGGAGGGCTAATAATTTTGACTTCAACTGTATGTGAACAAAACCAGCATTGAAAGTCAAGCAAAAGTGTCAGATATGATTGTTGTGCTGGAGAAAGTAAGAGCCGAGTAAAGCTAATGGATTCCTGATCGCTACTGTACAGATGCAGTTGTGGGAGGTTGTGGATTTCATCACTGTCCAGATAAGAACAAACACAATCTCTGCTTTTATGAGAAAGAGCTTCCAGATCAAAGGAATCCTTGAGCGACGTATCTCTTTTCACAGTTCATAAATCAGTGATGTGTGGACATGAGTTAATTCATAAGCAGGTCAACACACTCAGCATGGTGGGATTGAAGCAGGGGATTTTAGAGAGTGATGAAACAAGGCATTCCTTTCCTAATATATGAAGGCAGATAAGTATTGTAATGCATACAAATTGGATTTAGACTGTTTGAGGAACTGTTAAATGGGATATAAATCACAACAAATATTAGTAAATTAAATTATTATCCCCTCAATGAATAACAACCCAAAAATCTATTGTGAATGTAAGTTAAATTCTATATTAGTATCAGTACACTTTTATTTTTTTAAATATCCTATAAAAGTACTGACATGTTGTATAAAATTATAAATTTGATAAAAAAAATTGCTTTTATTAAAGTGCTAAAATAACAAAAACTAAATCTGTTTTTAGTTATTATTTCAAAACGGCAAATTTATTAATACCTTACATCATGCCTATGTGCACATATATAGTGTATAAACACAGAGATGGGCAGTATTTATGATACATGTACAGTTGAAGTTGATTTTTTTTTTCTTTTTTAAATATTTCCCAAATGATGTTAAACAGAGCAAGGAATTTTTTACAGTATGTCTGATAATATTTTTTCTTCTGAAGAAAGTCTTATTTATTTTATTTTGGCTAGAATAAAAGCAGTTTAAAAAAATTTAAACACCATTTTAAGGACATAATTATTAGTCCCTTAAAGTTATATATTTTTTCAATAGTCTACAGAACAAACCATCATTACACAATGACTTGCCTAATTACCCTAACCTGCCTAGTTAACCTAATTAACCTAGTTAAGCCTTTAAATGTCACTTTAAGCTGTATAGAAGTGTCTTGAAAAATATTGAGTCAAATATTATTTACTGTCATCATGGCAGAGATAAAATAAATCAGTTATTAGAAATGAGTTATTAAAACTATTATGTTTAGAAATGTGTTGAAGAAATCTTCTCTCCGTTAAACAGAAATTGGGGGAAACACAAACAGGGGGGCTAATAATTCTGACTTCAACTGTATTTCCAATACGTATTTTAAATACAAAATAGTATTTTGTAATTTGTATTTGATAGGTTTTATGAAAAGGCTTAATATTTTGTGTCAAAATACTTAAGTGTCTTGTATGTTTGTATTTTTAAAATACTGTAAAATACTTTGTAAGAGGTCTACATGATGACATCATAAAAATGTAGCCTTTGATTGGTGCTTTTCTCGGTTATTTGCCTTTGGACTTGTGGAGGAAACCCACACGAACACAGGGAGAACATGCAAACTCCACACAGAAATGCCAACTGAGCCAGCTGAGGTTCGAAATAGCAACCTTCTTGCTATGAGGCGACAGCACTACCTACTGCGCCACCGCATCGCCCGGACTCCAGTTTAAAAACCTATATTGAACATTTTAAGCAGTGCATTTCCATCCCCCCTAAACATAACACACTTATATTTAAAAATAACGAATCATTTTAGGCCTACTATTTTCCCTGACCACATGAAACCTGAATAGAAGAACCATCTTTGCACTTCTACTATTCATAACACGTGGAGTGAATCATCTCCAGCTTCACTGGTACCTGATTTGCAGGTTCCCTTGAGTTCGGCCTCTGCTTTTCCATCTGCTGCTTCTTCATGAATGCAAACCAGCCCTTCATCACACTTCCCCAGATAATCCCATGTCCCTCCACAGTTTTCACCTGCCAGTTTAGCACAGATCGGACAGCACCCACAAATCCCAGTGGTGATGCCGCCCTGACACTGGAGCTTCAGCGCCCGACGAGGGGAACAGTGGATGCGCTCACAGGGAGGACAATGCAGGGATTGGAGGATCTTCTGCTCCTCCATTTCCACCGCCATTATCATCCACAAGATGAGCAAGATGCATGGACGCATGTTGCCCAAGACGGATTGACCTCAACCGTACGCCCCTTTTATATGACAGCGTCAAAACCAAGACCACATTTTACAACCGCTCAAGAAAGCTCACACCAGCAAACCTCCTCCCTTCTTCACAACCAATGGATTACGTTTGTTGAGTCTGGATTTGCTGTTAATTATCCCCAAGTCTTATCTTTACAATCGCTCTGTTGTTTTCTTTTTTGTTTGAAAACCAGTAAGTTGGACTAAGGGGAAAAGACTGGACCCTTTGTGCGCAGGTCACATGACCAATAGCAGCAGGTGCAATTGACGGCGCGATCAAGATAATCGGCCACGAGCAACAAGGACACGATTGGGACATTGGCAGGTTATCTGAGAGGACCTGTGTGTGCGCGTTTTCATAAGCTGCAGCGCCATAAAATACCGGTTTCCGTCTGGCGTTTGGTTTTCTGTTGAACGGTTCTTCAAACAGTCTCAAAGGTCATGCCCTTGACCGCTTTATCCTTAATGAACGTCTACTTCAGATTGTAAAATATTAGATGATGAAATGAGTTAAAATGTACACTATCTGACAAAACTCTTGTCGCCTATCCAAGTTTTAGGAGCAACAAATAATAACTCGACTTCTAGTTGATCATTTGGTATCAGAAATGGCTTATATGAAAGGCAAAGGCCTCTAGATTACGCTTATTTTACCTAAATAAAATATGATCATGCCTTGATTTATAATTATTTCATTAGGACAGTAAGGTCTGACTGTGCTAAGTCTTGTCACTTAACAGAAATAATGTCCAGTATAGAATATAAAGTCATGCTGCAGTGGAAACAGGATGAATATTGTGTCTGACTCCATCATGAGCTTGGAGGACTGCATCCATACATCTCTGCAATGACTCAAATCACATTGATAAAGTCATCTGGAATGGCAAAGAAAGCGTTCTTGCAGGACTCCCAGAGCTCATCAAGACTCCTTGGATTCATCTTCAATGCCCCTTCCTTCATTTTACCCAAGACATGCTCAATAATGTTTATGTCTGGTGACTGGGCTGGCCAATCCTTGAGCACCTTCCGCGCTTATAGGAGCTTTGATGTGGAGGCTGAAGTATGAGAAGGAGCGCTATCCTGCTGAAGAATTTGCCCTCTCCTGTGGTTTGTAATGTACCACTATGTTGCACTGCTGTTTAGTTCCAACCCTGCTTCAACACACTAACCTGTAGTTTTCAAACAACCCTGAAGGACTCAATTAATTGGATCAGGTGTGTTTAATTAGGGTTAAAGCCAGTGATATAGAGCACTGGTCACCAAACTTGTTCCTGGAGGTCCGGTGTCCTAATCAAACACACCTGAACAAGCTAATCAAGGTGTTACTAGGTATACTTGAAATCGAGATTGGTGACCCCTGATATAGAGGGTCAGAGAGCTCTCAGATTTCATCTAAAATACTTTTATTTGCGTCCCAACGATGAATGAAGGTCTCAGGGATTGGAATGACATCAGGGTGAGTGATTAATCACTTATCCTCAGGGAAAAATCATTTGTCTCCAGGGATCTATTTTAGTCTTTGAACTTTCTAGATTTTAATCGGAGTAAAACTGAAACAATTGTGTCTGGCCCATCAAATTCTTCTAGGACACCAACAGTAAATCTTGGTAAACCAAGCTTTTCTGTGAAGCCTTGGGTAAACAAAATCTGGGTGTTATTTTCGATGATGGCTTGAGATTTGAAAAACAGATAAACGCAGTGGTCAAATCCTGCTTTTTTCAGCTTCGACTCTTAAAAACAGTCAAATCTATTCTATCTAGAAAAATTCATGTTTTTATTTCTTCTAGGTTGGACTACTGTAACTCACTATATTTTGGGAACACTCAGACAACTCTATCCTGTTTAAGTGTTCAAAATCCTGCTGCAAGGCTTTTAACCGGTAGCAAAAAACATGACCACATCACCATTCTTTGCACTGGTTGCCTGTGCACTATTGTCACTTTTAAAAATCTTCTATTGGTTTTTAAGTAACTAAATGGCTTGGCTCCTTACCTGTCAGAGCTGTTGACGGAAAATCAGCCTGGTCTGTCTCTTCATTCATCAAACCAGAGACTATTATGCATCCCTAAGTCAAGGCTGAAATGCAGGGGTGACCGAGCTTTCGCAGTATCTGGTCCTACATTGTGGAACGCTCTGCCCCTCTGTATTAGATCTGCATCATCTCTGTCTGTTTTAAATCTAGGTTGAAAACTTTATCAACTGTTTTATCAGTGAGAATTGTTTGTTTTAGCTATAGTTTCTTTCTCTCTGTGGTTTGGATTGTGCAGCACATTGTTCAACCTATGGTTGTGTTTAATAGTGCTATATAAATAAAATTCACATTTATTTTTGGGTGAATTCTTTTTTTTTTTAAATACTCTTGTAAATATTACCATCATAAAATAGTATAAAATCTTATTTAAATTCGAAGTATTAATGATATTATTCAATAGAATTTTATTAAATTGAATTTCTCCAACAGTGCAAGGCTTCTGACCATAAAGGAGCCACATGTGATTTATAAATAAGACGACTGCAGGATTACGAGCTATCGGTTTCAAAATGTCCAACATAATTGTCTCTCATCCCTAAGAAAGACTGCACTGTAAAAAAAAAAAAACTAATTTTAGGGTTTATTTCCGACAGCTGGAATGCCAGAAAAAAATCGTAAAATAACGGCTGTTAAATTGCAGAAATTTACTATAAAATAAGAGGTTGAATTACAGAAATTTGAATTTAAAGAAATTTCTGTAATTTAATGTCCGTTATTTTACGGTAAATTACTGAAATTTAATGTCCGTTATTTTACGGTAAATTACTGAAATTTAATGTCCGTTATTTAACGGTAAATTACTGAAATTTAATGTCCGTTATTTTACGGTAAATTTCTGTAATTTAATGTCCGTTATTTTACGGTAAATTTCTGAAATTTAATGTCCGTTATTTTACGGTAAATTACTGAAATTTAATGTCCGTTATTTTACGGTAAATTTCTGTAATTTAATGTCCGTTATTTTACGGTAAATTTCTGTAATTTAATGTCCGTTATTTTACGGTAAATTTCTGTAATTTAATGTCCGTTATTTTACGGTAAATTTCTGTAATTTAACAACCGCTATTTCACGGGTAATTTCTGTAATTTAACAACCGCTATTTTACGGTAAATTTCTGTAATTTAACAACCGCTATTTTACGGTAAATTTCTGTAATTTAACAACCGCTATTTTGCTTTTTTTTTTTTGGGCACCCCAGCTGCAGGAAATAAACCCTAAAATTTTGGATTTTTTAGTGTGTACAAGGTCTACAAATATCCTAAAAACTATAAAAAGAGAACACACACCCACTGCTTGATTTTAAGCAACTTTTATTAAATTAGATCTTTATAAAACAGTGCAGAGTCCTATCATCGGCTTTGCTGATCGTGAGTCTCTTTGAAGCATCTCTACCACACTGCAAATTGTCAATAAAATGGAAAGCCAAACGACGGCTGAAAAGACCCTACGTCAACGTTCAGTCCCTTATACATCAGCAGAGCGTGTGTGTGAAATCACGCTGGCATGGCTGAGCTCAAATGAATCACTGCATAAAGTTATATCTGTAAATATTCGCATAATTCACTCTGCAAAAATTGAGGTAATCCTAATAACGCTGCAACGTATCGTCAAAACGGTGATACTTTTGGTCTTCAACTTCACATGGAATGCATTACGAGCTACAAACGTAAAGGCGTTATTGTCAATGCATTATGCTCACGTTAATTACGCTACACTCTAGATTTACTTATCTAAATGAGCTCGCTATAGCCTACGAACAAAATAAACGTGATTGTACACTTGATTTATGAACCACGTGACTTTGATATCATCACTTCAGGTTGAGTTAATCGGCCTGGTTTGCAACAAGGAACATCCCGTAGACAACAAAAAAAAAAAAGGTTAATGTCACCTAATGACATGGAGATCAATCCGGACTGATTTTTGCATAGCGTCATTTATTTCCTAGAAATACCGAACAATAACACTGTTTGTTTGTTTGTTTAAGCCAGGACTGTGGGAATTAACTGATACTGCAGGTTCACATTTGTTTTATCGGGTTTATTATTCCAACCTAAAGTCACGACAGGCCAGAGGAAAAAAAAAGAGCGCAGTTTATTGGTTCTCTCTGATGGGAAAGTGTGCATTGCTTGGATGACGTTCAGAGTTATTTAGCATGTTCTGGTTGTGGGCCTGACAGTGGGAGAAGGTCATGCTGTTAAGGTGTGTGTGGTTCAGCAAACAGCAAAAGTTAGCATTGGGTTAAGCCTTGGTCACATGAAGTCCTCGTAGTCTTGTGCATAACCGCCGTCAAACTCGCCGTAATCTGCCAGATCATCTTTCATCTTGGCTTTTAAACCTCCTCCTGGTAAAACTCCCTTCTTTTTCTTTTTACCTTTGTTTGCCTATAGAAGGGGAGGAAAAACAAACAATTATGATCACATTTTGTATGAAAGTATGCTATATTTTCCCAAAACCTTTACATTATTCAGCCATGAAGCTGAATTAGATGCTATTTATTTTAATTGAATAACTCAAATGTCGTTCTTGCAGATGTTTAATATATGTGGTCATATGTATATAATCTAATATATGAGGTCATAATATATGTGGTCAAAAAAATAAATCCATGCACATACATATATACATATTTAATAACAAAAAACAGTGATTGCAGTAAAATAATTGTAATCTCTTATTGAACATCACAACCAAAATGGAGATTAATGGTTTGTAACCTTTGAAAGCCCATAAGAGAGCATTAGTGGGACTGAAGTTGTGGAATCAACCCATAACACATGTGATCAATGTCATGTAAATCTGGCCTATGACAAAAGAGCAGTTTCATCATTATGCTGCGTTCAAACTAGATGTGGAAGAAGCGTCAAGCGTGAGTCACTTTCATGTTAAGTCCCTGCAAAGACGCGAATAGACATCCTGCAGCACGTTTCGCACAAATGAGGTGGCACAAATGACGGGATTTGTGTGAATGAAGCGGCACGAGCTGAGCATTGTGCGTGATTGACGCGCTTAACCCGTGGATCGCTCGAAAAAATCTGAATTCAGCGGACATTTGCGCCACGTTAACCAATCAGGAGCTTGCTTTTGTAGGGGAGTGATTATGGCGTAGCACCTGTTGTTGGTGTCCCAGGGGGAACTCCTCCTGCCGACACCAGACAACAGTTGATCAAACTGGGCTCTGCTCAGTCGGAAGCACCGCTAAAAGCTTCCATCCTCTCCTCTAGGTATAGTTTCTGGAGGAGTTTATGAGCTCACAGACCTGGGTGCACCTCAGAAAGGATCTAGTGGACTCAGACACGGCTCCAAACAAATCGACGCGGTTTTTCAGTCTTCCAAAAGCACAGCTATTCCCTCAAAATCCATGTTAGCCATTTAGCAACGAAGCTAGAGTCACTGGGCACAGAAGCCCCGGCCATGGCGCAAATCTGCGTCTGTTATGATGTGAATTTGACCCGCGAATGAAGCAAGTAAACTCAATGTTCATGCGTCTATTTACGCGCAAATAGTCCAATTTATCTGCGCGTACCGCATCTGGTGTGAACACAGCATTAGAACTCATGCAGCAGCTCTGGAGAAACTGCGTTACATGAGTACTTTGATGCCAAGTGACATGGCGTCAACATTGTTGCAAGTTTGGTCAAATTTGATTGACAGGTGATCTGGCCAACGATAATGCCAATACTCTGTGCCCCGTAACGGTCTGCCACTTGGTTCGACAAACAAAAGAGTCCATCAAACCAGGTGCATTAAAGTAGCACTTGCGATTAACCCCTCATATGGGACTTGCAGGTGACACAGTGGCTCTGTGGTTAGCACCTTCCCGAGTTTGTTGCAAATTACGTGACATCATCTGGATGGAGGAGCTTAGACAGACACACCCTGGCCCAAACCAAATGCGTGGATCGAGCACGCTGTTGTTAATATTAGGAAGGAAAATAAATATAATTATGCTTTTTTGGAGTCAAAAACTTTGGACAATGCTTGAACAAAATTTAAGACCTCAAAAAATGTGATTAAGACTATTTAATACCCTTTAAGTGACTTAATTTAAATGATTTAGCAACTTTTGATACTTTAAGACCCCGCGGCCACCCTGTGTTGGTGTGGGTTTCCTTCTGGTGCTCCGGTTTCCCCCACAGTCGAAAGACATGCGCAACAGGTGAATTGAATAAACTAAATTGGCCGTAGTGTATGAGTGTGCATGTGTGAGTGTATGAGTGTTTCCCAGTACTGGGTTGCAGCTGGAAGGGCATCCGCTACATAAAACATATAGGATAAGGCACAATGCCGAAGGAAAATGAATGAATGGGACTTGCGGCACAGACAACAGGTAAACCCCTTTGTGAAATCGGCCCGAAAAATAGAGATTTGTATGAAATGAATGTCGACGGCCTCTCCATCCACAGATCTGTCACTTGTTAAACGGGTGGCTCGAAATGCAGCTACTGATAAACTGCAAGACTGATGAACTAAGGACTGATGCTTTGCAGCGAACGTGCACAATACACTTAAAAAAAAATTCAACACAAGTGAAAAATTTGCCTGTCTGTGATGCTGGAGATGCAAGCAGAGGAGCTGAACATGCACTGCTGCTTGGGCCTATGGCTATGATATGGCCGGTTGAGAGAATGTATCTGATTTAAGTCACCAGCAGATGCCAGTATTAGCAAGTCATGAAACTGGGCACCTCAGGTGCAGTTCTAGACAAGTGTATTTGTCTGCTGACTGCAAGACAGGCGTAACATGAAGGGGCGAAACTTGTAGTTATCAAGATCCCATTGAATCATGTGAGATGTCACAATGAGATGTTGTTGGCAAGATGGTGGAAATATTTACCAGAGAGCATTTTCACCAAATGTTTTAAGGAGTTTTCTCCAAATTTATCCACAACCTATTCATTTGATATATTATTATATTTATTTAGCAAGTACACTATCCAACTCCCCTTGCTGACTTTATACGTTTTGTCATGACAGTTAGCCTACTCGGCATCGCCCTCTGTGGTTGCAAATTACAGTACAATGGCGAGTGCCTCATGTATAAAAACCTCCGCCACTCGCGGCTGTACATTGATAACTGTAATGGTTGGGTTTGGGGACGGTGTAAACGTTAATAATGATGATGGTTGGGTTTAGGGTTGTGGTAGGTATAGACGTTAACAACTGTGACGCTTAATAACTGATAGGTACAGCACCATCTTGCCGACAACATGGTTTTGACATGTGGGTCTCCATAACTTCAAATTATGCCTCTACTACAAGTTACGCCCCTGTCTTGCAGTTTAAAGACAGACCCTATACATCTAAAAGGAGATGGTGAAATTCATTAAGTATTGTGCGCCTCTGGATGGTGACATGATCCCAAACACAACAGCATTTCAGAGAATGTAGTTATATCCATGTCTAGGCTCATGGGATGTTCTTCACGTCACTCATGCAAGATAAAAACATTTGTGCAAATGAACGAAGAACATCACACAAGTCATTTAGAGCGAATGAATCGAATGCTGTCTTTGTATTTAGTGTAAACAGAGCATTAGAGCTTCTATAGACCATTTTGACGAATGTAAACACAAACAATGGTCCCAATGCATTTCCTGTTTTACATTTTTAATTTCTATAGCTTTCGAGAATCCAAAAAGAGCCACATATTGATAATGTTATGACAGCTGTTTTAACATGAAGTTATGATTGAGTTGCCTCTAACATTTATGAAATTGTTTGATAACCAGCAGGAAATGTACGTGGGCGACTGACACGACCACATTGAAATGGTCTATATGTACCATTTTAAATTATATATTAAAATTACCCAAAATTCCCATCACTAGACTTCTAGCTTCAATCTTTAGTTACGCTCACATCTTTCATATCACATATTTCCCTTGTATGCATATTGCAGACTTCTGTGTATGTCTGCTTGAATTCATCAAGTCATTTTCCCAGAAATCATTCACTATTTCCCTGGAGAGTACAGAAATTTATAGGGGAAGCCATGGCCGATACCAAAAGCTTGTTAGACATAGCGAAGGGTGATTTGCTTTGTTTGCCATTTTGAAAGAGAAACTCAATAAATTGCTAATTAAAACACGAACTTACCAGCACTGGTTGGTGGTTTTAAACGGCATGTTTATTAATCTACACCAGGCCTAAAGCAGCCAAGGTGTCAGCACACAAACTCAGTCAAGTATAATTTAATAATACTTAATAAAATTGCAAGATGTCATTTGTGAATATCATGCCTGATTATCTAGGAAATATGGTAATTGTTGCATAAAATAGTTTTCATACCTTTTCTTGCCTCTGTTTTTCACTTAGTAACACTGTTAGTGAGTTGTTAATTTTCTTCAAATCGTCAACTTCCACTGCAAAACAGGGTCAAAATGTCAGCAAAATACAATGAGAAATAATTTACAATAAGAACGACAGAACAATCAGCTGAAATCAAGCATACTCACATGAAAGACACAGATCCCTAAACAGCGTTTCTAAAAAGCTGGAATAGTGTATAGACTTCTCATAGGGAGATATTTTTTCTTTTAGCAACCGCTCGAACTCTGTGAAATCGTCTTTTGAAGAGGGACTTATCGCATCGATTCCTGTAACATTATTTGAAACTACACCTAAAAAAAAGAGAATAAAAGTTCAGAATTCAATCTTTTACTGTTTTAAAAAGATGAAGGTGATCGTTATATTGAGAAAGAACTCACCAAATGCCTCTTTTGCTAGTTCTAAGTCTGAATCCTCCTGTAGTTGTTTCACTCTGAGTTTCTCTGCCAGTTCATCTTCTGGTGTGAGTGGTGTGTCTCTTTTTGTTTCCTCTAACTGCTTTAAAAATGTATTGTTGTATACATTTAATGAAAAGTATATTAACAAAATTAATAGCATTTACAATAATTGTTGCACTGTAATATATTTTGAAATGTACATTATTCCGAAATCTCAGCATCATTACTTCAGTTTTTAATGTCACATGATTCTGATTCTAATAAGATTTGCTGCTCAAGAAATACTTAGTTTTATATTCAGCTATATATCGTTGTTGAAATTGTGATACATTTTTCCAAAAGTCCCTTATAAATGATTAAAGAGTTATAGTATAAGTTCATCCTTAAAGTACACGTAAATACAATTAACATATTTGCTGATCAAAAGTATACATTTCTTATTTTTATTATTAAAATCATTACTCCAAACTTTGTAACCATATAAAGATAAACTTCAACAGTACCACAATGCAAATTAAACTTGCTTAATATCAATAAACTGTTACTGTTCCAACTTACTTGTTTTCTGAGCTCCTCTTGTTTTTTCCTTTGTAAATTTTCCTTTTCTTTTATCTTTTCACTGAGTTTCTTTTTTTCTGTAGGTTTAGCCTCTGCATATGAAAAATACATTCAAAAACACATAGAAATGTTACAAACTGAAGTACCTGATCAGGGTTTTTGCAGGTTTCATCAAGTCGAATTTAAGAATTTTTAAAGCCCTTTTAAGACCATATAAAAATAAGGTTGTATTGTTGATGATTGGATGTATGTTGGCCCAATTGAGTAGCTTTACTTGGACAATTTTAAATGGGTCTTAATTTTGTTTTATTTAAGACCTACAACATAATATTTCAGTGAATTTAAGACTTTAAGGCCTAAAATTTAGTTTTTTTAAATTTAAGACATTAAGACCCAGTGGACACCCTGCTGATCCTTTGTAAATAACTTTTGTAAATATGTGAATTTAAATGTGTATGATTTACAATCTTTTTAAAGAATGTTTTTAAATTAGTTTGCATATTCATGCATGTAGATTTATTTAGTTATCGAACCAACTACAAAATTTAAAAATGTATAACAGATGTCCCATTTTGGTGTGCAGATACACACAGAAAGTATGTTAAATAAATGTTTATTTTAAATATTTTTTTGTCAAAATATGGTGAAAATGGTTCCTCGTCATTTAGTGTTATGTATACTTATTCTGACTTGTACTTAAAATAAATAAAACAATATGTGACTACACTAAACTGTTTAAATATCGAAAGTAAAATCTATGGTAAATGAAAACAAATAAATAAAACCTAGTGGTTCTGTTATTTCTCTTGGTTTTTCATTATTTTATTATTATTAAAATTTAATTTTTAAGTACCAGTTTTATGTACCTTAAAAACTTGCTTTATAAGTAAATGAACTTGGCTTAAAGGACAGTGGCAAAGATTAAAAATGACAGCATTTTGAGGCTTCATTGTGATTCTTAAATAATTTAATATTTCATCAATTTATTATTGTTCTTCACTGATAGTCTAATGGTCACTGCACAGACATATAGACCATTTTGAGGGATGTAAACAAAAACAGTGGTCCCAATGTATTTCCTGTTTTTAATTTTTAATTTCTATAGCTTCCGAGAATTCAAGAGCCACATATTGATAACCAATGTTATAATAGCTGTTTTAACATTAAGTTATGATTGAATTGCCTCTTGTTAAAGTTATGATATAGTTTGATAACAAGCAGGAAATGTTCATGGGCCAATGAGATCACCACACTGAAATGATCTATAGCGCAACATATGCTTTGATTTTTCAAAATCCTTTTTTGTCTTTAACTCCATTTTATGCTAAAAATGCACATTTTTCCAACTCCCAATTTATGAATATCCCTGTACCTGTCTTTTTTTCCTCGTCCTCCTCCTCCTCCTTTTCTTCCTCTTCATCATCATCCCAATTATCCTAAATGGAAAAAACAATAATTTTGATTAATAAATTAGTCCACTTCATGTTCATTGCTAGCCTAAAAGGTACATTAACATTCTCAATCTTCCTCTTATGAAAACTATTTGAGAAGATCGAATCGTTTAAAATAATCAACAGGTGACAATCTACAATGACATGCTGCTACAAAAGGCCATCTACAGTAACAAAACTATTACTTGTAATTGAAGAGCTTAAGAAATGAACTGATTCATATAATTACTACAATTTCACTGTTTCACTTATGACGCGATTTTAAGCAGGTAAACGCCTAACTAAATAGACACATATTAGAACTCATTATGACCACGTTGTTTTGACACTTTTGAGTTAGCAAGAGTAGCTAGCTAAAGTTAGCCAACAGTGTCTTCTTCATATATAGGGATTAAAGAAGAGTTAAAACAGTTTTTTGACTTATGAACGACAAATTCAGGGTTCGTTACTAACTTTCACGTCGTCGTCCTCATCCTCGCCCTCCCATTTGTCATGAACTGCCGCCTTTTTGATGGGCTCCTCAGGCTCGAAACTGTCCGCATCTGGGAAAAACGGGCGTTTAGACAGATCACTTAATGACAGGCGTATTTTTTGGCGTAAGTTTATTTAGTAAAATATATAATATGTATTCAAGTGAATAGAAGAAAAAGATAACGGTGAAGTTTAAGAAATTCTCACCCCAAGAATCGGCGTCCGCCATGATGTCAGAGTCGCTGAGGGGAACGAGAGGGTGAAGCTCAACTCACTGCAGCAAGACTTCCGGAAATTTCAAAATATAGGTCCATCGATGGACGATAGGGACATTTTACAAACAAATAAATTGTGCAGTACCCTGAGAAATACCGTTATAAGATATTGTTAAATTTCAAAAATACAGTCGAATAAAATGTCGTTTTGTGGCTTTTAGATTGTATATTAGTTCAAGACAATCATTTGTATGCTAATTGAAACAAAGAAAAAAAAAACTTTCATCAGATTATAAAGTGTGTGGTCTAGTACTGCCTCTAGAAAACAAACCAAAATATCGATGACTCATCCTGCACTAGTCTGATTTTGTCCAATCAAATTGGTTATATGTGTAATGACTTTTAAGATCTGAATTCTTAAAAAAAAAAAAAAAAAACAGTGATGTTTACTGCCTGATTGATATACGAAATAAAATTGGTCTAGACTGGACAAGAAGCACTGTATTAAATAATAATAATAATTATTATTATCATCATTATTATTATTATTATTATTATTATTATTATTATTATTAATATTATTATTATTATTATTATTATTATTATTGTTGTTGTGCTATGTCTTTGAAATATGGTAATGTATGTTCAATTGAGTTTCTGCATTAGCACGATTCTACTGATGACGCTTGCGTTTATGCGAGCATCTAGTTTAATGCTTGAAAAACTGAATGAATGCTTAAGTCTGTAACTGATTGTAGTTCACTTACATTACAACATCGATGCTGTAAAAGGAACCTTATGAAATTAAAATAGTCACATAAACCTTTCACTGAAAGTTTATTATTGGCTGAAAACATTTGCTGTGCCTATAGCCCATTCTCACTAGAAATCTCTTCACATTTCAACCTTTGTTTTGTAATTGTCAGGGGGTGAACTATAGTGATTTCAATAGGAATGCATGAAGTCAGGAATTTTGTATGAGGGCAAGGATTTCCCCATGCAGGTGAGGTTCAATTAATAATGCTAATTGGCCATGTTGACTGCTTAGCTTGAAAACTTAGCTTGAAGGTAATCCATACATTGTTACTACTATAAAACAACAGACATATTTTACCTGTAAAATTTAGCAGCAATCTTGCTAATGTGACCACACCACTCAAAAGGAGCAACGGTGCTGTCCATGATCACAAACTGTCCTTTGCATTAATTACCCATTGTTACTACTACTACAAATACATATTTATTGTAGTTAAACATGGCAACCACAAGTCAACCATTCTTTTTCTACACAAACCATAGTTGAATCATGGTATTAGTAGGTCTAGTAAAACTGTGGTGATACAAAAGTTAATCAATGTACCAAAAAACGTTACATCTTTAACAAAACAATGGTTTGGAACCCTTACAAACACTGTTGTTTTATTCATGTTAAGATGCAGTTACTTTTTATAGACCACTATTTGAGGTAGCAGCCATTTGTAATGGTCTCCAAAATCAAATCGGACATTATCGAGTGCACTCAATAATGTCAATTAGCAAAGCAATGAGTCTCTAAATACTGTCAATACCACTTCTAGTGCACTCAGTGTGTCTGAATTTGCTCACTTGTTTTTATTTACTATTTCAAGTGGACCAAAGTAGGGAACCATGAAGGAGGGGATGTAGGGCATGATCCAGACTTTTGCTGTAGCTAAACACAATTGTCAACATCTTTTGCTCCACGCAAACTTTCTGTTCAAATACGACATTTTATTAGTTTTTATGTATAATATATCTGGATTTTGATGATATGAATGATTGGTTTTCCAAAATATGTACAGGGGGAAAACACAAGTGCACTCTACTGAAAACACATTAATTTACGGCAAATCCCGGATATTTTACTGTACTAGCTAGAGAATCAGTCTTATTATAAGAAAACAGAACAGTCATGTGACAACATTCTACGACTTCATCCGTAATGGGCCCCTATAGCATTTGTGCTAATTCCTAATGTACACTAATGTAGTCCAATGGAACAATTGAAATAAGTTGTGTTCACGCCATGTCTGAATTACCGTAATTATGAGATTCACACGACTGCATCAATATTCTTGCCGAAAATGCTCCTGAAATGCTCAGAATAATATGCCACATGCTGTCTTGTCGAAAATACTGTAATTTGTCAAATTTCCAACATGAATGAACCAGAAGAGCTAGTAGCTTTTACCAAGATATAGTGATATCTTTGGTGTAGCTATATACAGTGCATTGTCTAGGAATTAAAGAGTGTCCAATGGTTGTGGTGTATTATAGAATTGAGTGGACTCAACAATGTTCACAATGGTTTTTAAACACCAATACAGCACAGAATGTGCTCAACTCTGCATACTAACACCCCTAAAATCAACCATGAGTTTACAAAAAAAGGTTACTGTAAACCATGGTCACCACAAAATAGTGATGGATTTACTACATTAATTAGCTTAACCATCTTATATTTGAAGTAAAACTTTGATTACACAAACCTTAATCAATGCTTCAACAAACTGTTGTTACACCTAACAAAACCATGCTTAATTCCTAAAGGTTACTTTATCAAGTATGGATATATGGATGCTGGTAATTACAGTAATGCAGCAGTTTTATTGTACAATTATCTATAGAAATAAAGATGAATTGAATAATTTTTTTTATGTAGATTGTGTCAAAGTAGCTTAACATAGACGTTCTAATAAATTGAAACCATGTCAGTCCACTTTTCAGAGTTGAAGTTCACTTCAATGTGGTTTAATTTTCACTGGTGAAAGTCCAAACACTGAAGAGCAAATCCATCAATGCGCAGCTTTACAAGTCCCAAACCATGCAAACCAGTGGCGAGGAAAAAAACTTCACCAATTGATGAAAATGCTGGGATCCACACAATTCCTTTATGTTGTCCCAACACAAATGAAGTTAACTTAATTGTTTTTGCAAAGTTAAGCAGATTAAACATAAATCAATTAAGTTGTCTAATAAACAATCTCAAAATTGTGTTGATTCAGCTCATTTTAAAGAAGTATTGTTTAAACAAGCAGAAATTATTTATTTTTTTTGAGTGTATAAAGGTTGCTATAAAGGCATTCGCCCAAAAATGAAAATCTACTCACTATTTATTGACCCTAAAGCTGTTAAAAATATATATTTTGACAAAAGCTAAAAACCTTCAGGCATTGACTTCCATAGTGCGAAAAGCAAATAAGTCAAATGTTTACAGGTTTTCAGAATTTTTCAGAATATATTCTTCTGTGCTTAATTTTTGGGTGAAGAGCTTTTTTTTTTTCTTCTCAATTCTCACCAAAGAAAACATAAGTTTGTTTGTTTTTTGTTTTAATTTCAGAAAAATCTAAATGATTAATTTATACTACTCGCTGCCGTGATGTTTGGCTGTCTCTTTAAAAAAAACTAATAAAGCGCCTCACTGTCCCGGGATGCTGAGGGTGTGTGTTCGTGTGTGTACAAGCTACGTCCACGTTCCTCAGCATCCGTGGTTCATAAAAGACATGTCCTAACATTTGCCATGTAAATACGTGAACAATACAACAACAAACACTTCTTTGATTGAGCAACGCCGAACTGGCTCCGGTAAGCACTTGTTCGTTTTAATATCGTCGGCATTAAAGTATATGTCATACGCTTCGATTGTTTTGTCAGTTTTATTTTAGCCTGCAGTATAAGGACAGAATGCACAGCATGCTAATGCTCAGAACCACCTAATTTTATTGCCGATGTGAGTGAGAGCAGATTTTAAGCGCGTGCACATGCATGTGGCGTCTCAATGACGCGAAAACGGCGACGTATCTTCATGTTCCCTGGATAAAAAGCGAGTAAATGTTTCTTGAGGTGTTGTATGCAGAAATGTTATGTTTTCTCCGTGATTTACGTGTTAGTTGCCGTGTTAGTGATTCATTTGGGCTGTGAAGAATCCGGGTCGATGGATGTTGCAGTAATTCAGCCTCGAGATCACTGGAAGAATGGATTGTGACGTCAGAACTACTGGATATGAGGTTATTTTGGTACTGAATGAGCTTCATATATATATATATATATATATATATATATATATATATATATATATATATATATATATATATATATATATATATATATATAAACAGAACTGAATGTCTGTTTTGTAAAGCTGTTAGGGCATATGCATATACATGCATCTCTGTGTTAAAATCCTTATGAAAATTACCCACATGATAAAATACTGTAGCATTTTATAGTAAACACTACAGTGTTATTGAACCATAATGTAGTAAAATGTATTTTACTGTATATGTTAGTATTTATCTACAACATTTACAACTGTGTTGATAAGTGCTACAGATATAGTGACCTGATAAACTCAACTGGGGCGTATTGTAGTATAATATACAGTTGTAGGTAACTTAACTGTTGGGTATTTCTTTATATTACTATAGTTGTTGTATTACAATTGCAAATATAGAATAACCACAACAGATTAATTCAAGTAATTCACTATAGTATGGATCAAAAAGTCTACAAAACAAAACTATTATAAATTATTGTTTTGTTTCTTTCTCAGATTGGCAAATATGGTTTTATTATAGTAAAAGTGTATCTTGGCACATTGACTACCGATTTGTTTAATTACAGTTTTATTACAAAAAATACCATGGTTAAACTGGTTACCTTGCTAAAAAAAAAATAGAATCTATCACAGAAGTTCTAATGGTTTTGTTATAGTTGAAATAGTTATAATGGAAATTATATTGGTTTTAATGGAAACCGTATTGGCTCAGTGGGACTCTAGTGGTATTATTTTACCTTCTATTGGTGCAATGTCAAAACCAATAAATCCTAATAATGGAATATGTCCCAAAACCAAATATACTGTTTTTAATAGTTAACATTTGGCTAATAGTTTACAGTGGCTGGTAAATAATGTATTTAATGGTAAATGTAGGAATGTGGAAACCATTAGCATATTTTGTAATGGTTTCTAATGTTTTTTTTTTTTTTTTTTTTTCAGCATGCAGTGTTACTGTAGTTAAACCAAATTAACCATGGTTTTGCAACATTAACAATAGTTAACCATGGTATTTGTCATACAACTGTAGTTATGCAAATATTTTTTTTAAATGCCAGTAATTATTGTTACTACACAATTACTATAATAAAAGCATGGTTAATTTTTGTAAAGATAAACCAGCATAAATTGATTTTACTTATATGCTTATTTGTTAACCTGGTCAGTCTGAAATACCAGCTTGTTGACCATCTGAACACCAGCTTGACCTGTTAAATCAGCTAAGGCCAACAGTGCTGCACAAAACTGTGGTTCTTGTACAGCATAAAGGTTTTTTTAGCAGGGAAGAGTCCAGACTAAAGCATTTACATTTAGATGAGACATCAACTCCCGGCAGGTCCAAGGGTTGCACCATGTCTGACAGCTTGTGCATTCATGTAATTGTCCTTTATTAGGTGTGAACACATCCTTGTGCTGTCCTTTTTATTTGATATAATTATTTATACAGCAATGAGGTAATGAAAAAAATGGATTCTTATAAAACATTTATATTAAGAAATATTCTTATAATGTTCTGGGAAGGTTTATGCCAAGTTATTGTTCATTGATGATAATCAAAATGCTCTCAAAAGTTAGCTCGATACATTGTATACATGTATGATATATTGCGGGGTGGCACAGTGGCTCAGTGGTTAGCACTGTAGCCGCACAACAAGAAGATCGCTGATTTGAGTCCCGACTGGGTCAGTTGACATTTCTGTGTGGAGTTGGCATGTTCTCCCCATGTTGGCGTGGGTTTCCTCCGGGTGCTCCGGTTTCCCCCTCAGTCCAAACACATGCGCTCTAGGTGAATTGAGTAAACTAAATTGGCCGTAGTGTATGTGAGAGTGTGTATGGGCGTTTCCCAATACTGGGTTACAGCTGCAAGGGCATCCGCTGTGTAAAACATCTGCTGGATAAGTTGACAGTCCATTCTGCTGTGGCGAGCCCTGTGGAATAAAGGGACTAAGCGAAGAAAAATGAATAAATGATATATTGCATCACAATTTATTGTAATAAATTATAATTTCATGTAATTATATTTATATTAGTAATAGCATAATAATGCAAGTACACTTAAAAATATTTTGCTGCTTGTTAAAACTACTTACTTAAAATGAGCTGAAACAACACAATTCTTGAGAATTTATTTGTTTGAACCACTTCAATCAGGGGTTCCCAAACTCGGTCCTGCAGATTTTAGCTCCAACTTGCTTCAACACACCTGCACGGATGTTTCTAGTGAAGCCTAGTTAGAGCTTGGTTAGCTAACCCAGGTGTGCCTGATTGCGGTTGAAACTTAACTTAACTGCAGATCACCAGCCCTCCAGGACCGAGTTTGGGCACCCCTGACTTAGATTATTAAAAACTATTAGTCAACTTAAATGATTTGTGTTGGAACAACATGAACGAATCGTGAATCTTTGAAAGATACTGACTTTATTCTGTAGAATATTTAATATAATTATAGTAATTTTTTAAATTAATTAACTATGCTTTGGAATCTGAATGTCAAAATATTTATCCTAAACAAATAAACAATAATACACATTTAAACAAAAGTGCAAGGTGAAATTAAAGTAGCTTTTAACAAAGTCATTTTATATTTATATCTGCTACCAGATCGATTTTTAATTGTTATGCACCCACATAACAAAATACTATTATAATTTATATTTAATACTATGGTGTATTTAACCATACTATAGTAAAATGTATTATACAGTATATAATATAGTGTTTACAACTTTTTCTTAATGCTACAGCCTACTTTAGTTTTAACTATAGTTTTAACTAATAAATACTGTAGAATACTTATAGTTTATACACTATAAAACTTAGTTCACTATTGGGTCATTTGTTTATAATATTATATTTATTTTACCACAGCAACTGCAGAATTACCGTAACATGATCATTTAAAAAAAAAAAATCAGTTGTAATAAATTGCGGCACCAAATATTATGAATTTAATTTACATAAATTGCACAATATTTCAATAAAAGACTATCACGACAGCCCTATCGGTCATGGAACGGTTTGTCCTAAAGTACTTTAGTTGCATGTCTACATGTAGTTTTTTAAAATGTTACTTATTTTACAGTGTTTGCAGAACATTTAAAAGAAACATTATTATTCATTTTTCAAAATGATGATATGTAGTGTCCCCTTAATGCTTTATAGTGAAAAAAAAAGGTTTCTATTCCAAATTTAAACATTTGGAATGGAAAGTTCTATGGTCATTAATCTTTAAAATTCATTCATTCAATTTCTTTTCGGCTTAGACCCTTTATTAATCCGAGGTCGCCTCCGCGGAATGAACTGCCAACTTATCCAGCATATGTTTTAAGCAGCAGGACAATTTTAGCTCACCCATTTCACCTTTACCACATGTCTTTGGACTGTGGGAGAAACCGGATCACCCAGCCAGCTTCTTGCTGTGAGGCGACTAACCACTGAGCCACCGTGACGCCCTTATAATTTTAATAATTTTAATAAAATATTTTAAAGATTGGTGCAGTGGTTAGCATGATCCCTCATAGCAAGAAGGTTGCTGGTTCGAGCCTTGGCTGGGTCAGTTGGCATTTCTATGTGGAGTTTGCATGTTCTCCCTGTGTTGTGTGGGTTTTCTCCGGGTGCTCCGGTTTCTCCCACAGTCCAAAGACATGGGTGATTTGAATGAGCTAAATTGACAGTAGTGTATGTGTGCGTATGGGTGTTTCCCAGTACTGGGTTGCAGCTGAAAGGGCATCTGATGCGTAAAAAATATGCTGGGATAACGAATCAAGTAGTTTGAACAAGCATAAATCATATTTTGAGTGTATAAAGTTTAACTCAATATTTTTAGTCAGTTTGACTGATTTAAGTTGGGATGACGAGAAGTTTATTTGATTCAACTAAAAAATTAAGGCAGGAATAGTTTTTAAACAGTTAACAAATACTTTAAAATAGTTTTTAAGATTTTTATTGTAAGGATAATCATCAATTGTCGAAAGCACAGAAAAAGTAGTGAAGGATTCCCAGGCAAAAGGTGTGAGAATTTTTGTATCTTAAGTTTTAGTGCATTCATATACTCATTTATTTAAACCTGTTTCCTTTAACAAGCTTTTAAAAATAGAGAATGAAGGCTCATTTTTGTGTTGCTGAATAAGAAAGCTGTGCAGTTTATGCCAAATGGAAAGAAACCCTCTGCAAATTCATTGACAGTCTGTGAACATAAAGGAACATTAAGGAAGACAGGTATATCAGCCAGTTTGGAGTTTCTTGCTGATCTAATAGCGATACTAATGTGTTCGATTACATGCTTCGACCAAGGCCACATTTTCAGCTTAGGCTTGCCTTTTTTCCCCTTTTGAGGTCAGGACCAATTTCCACAGTTTATTTGAAGCTGCACACCATGAGTTGCTTAATTTATGTGGAAAAAGAATCGATTGAGTTTGCAACTTTATATAAAGCACATTTATTAAATGTGGATAGATTCACAAGTCTATCTTTAATAACAGTTATACAGCCATTTTGAATCGCCAAACTTCACCACCTGACAAAAGTCTTGTCCTCGATCCCAGTTGTAAGAGCAACAGATAATAACTTCACTGCAGTTGATCATTTGGAAAAGTGGCAGGTAGAACTGCATCTCAGTCATCACAAATACTGCTGAAGACCTTGGAACCCACACAGACTCAAGATTCTCATAGAAATCAGTCAAGTTTGGTGAAGGAAAAATCATGGTTTGGGATCACGTTCAGTTTGGGGGCGTGCGAGAGATCTGCAGAGTGGATGGCAACATCAACAGCCTGAGGTATCAAGACATGTGTGCTGCCCATTACATTACAAACCACAGGAGAGGGCAAATTCTCCAGCAGGATAGCGCTCCTTCTCATACTTCAGCCTCCACATCAAAGCTCCTGAAAGCAAAGAAGGTCAAGGAGCTCCAAGATTGGCCAGCCCAGTCCCCAGACATGAACATTATTGAGCATGTCTGGGGTAAGACGAAGGAGGAGGCATTGAATATGAATCCAAAGATTGTTGATGAACTCTGGGAGTCCTGCAAGAACGCTTTCTTTGTCATTCCAGATGACTTGTGTGATTTGAGTCATTGCAGAGATGTCTGGATCCAGTCCTTAAATCTCATGGTGGAGTCAGAAACAATATTCATTCTGTTTGCACTGCAGCATGACTTTATATTCTATACTGGACATTATTTCTGTTAAGTAGCAAGACTTTTGTCTAAGCAAAGTCAGACCTTACTGTCCTAATTAAATCACTGAAAATAAAGGCATGATCATAATTTATTTTGGTAGAATAAGTGTAATCTAGAGGCCTTTACCTTTCATATAAGCCACTTCTGATACCAAATGATCAACTAAAAGTCAAGTTATTGCTCTCCGTGTTGGCGTGGGTTTCCTCCGTATGCTGCGGTTTCCCCCACAGTCCAAACACATGCGCTATAGGTGAATTGAATAAACTAAATTGGCCGTAGTGTTTGTGTGTGAATGAGTCTGTATGGAAATTTCCCAGTACTGGGTTGCAGTTGGAAGGGCATCCGCTGTGTCAAACATATGCTGGATAAGTTGGCGGTTCATTCCACTGTGGCAACCCCTGATGAATAAAGGGACTATAAAGAGTCCATCTATGGTTAAAGCAAGCTTGTGTTGTATAAGGGGACAAATTATGTGAGTCACATAATCAAAAGCAGAAGGCTGTATTTCCACAGGGAACCTGATGCCTTTCATCAATAGCGAGAGTCCCTGTAGTGCAGGCCAATATCAGCATGTTTCCTGCTGATACACCTGCTGAATTGTGCAAATCTGTCTCCATGATGCTGTGCTTTGATTCGGAGGAGGTTGTTTTCCTCTGAGGTTTTAATAGAGCTGCGGGACAACAAAATTAAGGTGTAGATGTAAATTGCATATAAGCAAATTCAGGATATTGGCACAATTTATTCCAGTACCTGCTCGATAAAAACAAACACTTTAGTCCAATACGTAATTTTTTCCAAACATCAGGCTATAAATAAGTACAGATATGGAAAAGTTACTGTAAGAGACCATTTAAACATGACCACTTTCTTTAGGGTTACTGTTTAGCCTATAGTTTTCTTTTGTAAATTACAGATGACATGCCAAATTTAAAATCAAAAATCATTTAGAAGATTTTGGCTTTAAATGACTGCATGAAGTTGGTGAAAACAGAAGAAAGTTGGCATGTTTTTAGATATGTTCATATTAATTTTAAGATGACACAATACCACGGTTTACATTCAGAAGAGTTCATTCATTCATTCATTTTCTTTTTGACGTAGTCCCTTTATTAATCTGGGGTCGCCACAGCAGAATGAGCCACAAACTAATCTAGCATATGTTTTACGCAGCGGATGCCATTCTAGCCACAACACCCATACACTCTTGCATTCACACTCTTACACTACGGCCAATTTAGCTTATTCAATTCCCCTTTAGTGCATGTCTTGCTGTGAGGCGATTATGCTACCCACTGCGCCACTGTGACACCTTTTAGAAGAATTAAGAAATCAATATTTGGTGGAATAACAATGATTATTAGTTGCAATAAAAAAAAAATAAAATATGTATATATATACATGCATATATATATATATATATATATATATATATATATTTTTTTTTTTATCTGCTTTAGTGCTATCCCATAATATCTTTGAAACACAGTCCCTCCCCTGCATTCCAAAGCCACGCCTCCTGAAATCATAAACGCACACATTAAAGATGACAGTAGACAGCCAACTAGATCATGTCATTCACCAGTTAGAAAACTTTATAATACTTTGTTATACTACAATCCTGAATGAAAAACTGTATTAGATCTAGCACATTTTCAGTTGTGTAGCAAGCAAAACTTGTCATAATGTGCATTATTTCAGGCATGCATGGATCACTGTTCTCACTCTCTCGCACGCTTTGTCCTAAAGCAACTACTGCATGCTTAGTGGTTGGCCAGTGGCGTGCAGGAATTACACTTCTTACTAAGTTATACTTGCATGTTATTTCAGATGGAATAATAAAAGTAGCATGGTAAACAATAGGAACCGTGTCACAGGTTGTCATTGTTCAAAAATGAACCAATATGAATATAAAACCAACTTCTCAGTAAAGCAGTCTAGAAAGAATAACTCTATTGACTGATGTTTTGTTGTTAAACTAAACAAAAATCTACATTATTGATGCTGTAAAAGAACCTTATGAAACTGAAAACAGTCACATCAATCTTTCATCGGGAGATTTCAGTGGCTGAACAACACTTCTGTGCATATAACCCATTCATAACAACACAACCTACAGTACATCGGCTTTGCCTGACTAAAGTAGTTTTAAAACAGAACATTACCTGTCTAAGAGAAATACTTCAAGCCATGGTGTCATCCTCCCTCCAGCATGCACAACTTACTCCAATATTGATTCAGGATTTTAAAAAGTTTTGATTCAGCATTTGTTTTTACCGCTGTCACTTTCTCATGTGCCGTGTTTACGTGCAAACAGCGGATCTGCATGAACGGATGTGCAGATGTACAAATCTACATTGGTTGACAGACAGTTTAGGCTACTTATCAGAATTATCGGCCCAACAAATTTTAATTAGACGAACATTTTTTAGTTTTATGCCTCACCCAGTATATGAAAAATACATATAAACACATTTAGATCATTTACTTTAATCATTACTGTTGGAATATGAAGATACTTTTAACTTGCACAACAAAAAATGTTTCTGAAGACAATCACCTACTGCACCTTTAATAGAAAAAACAAGTATTCACAAAACCCACAGAATTCACAAAAGCTGAGAATTTTAAGTGATATTTTCCCCCTTTAGCTGTATGTGATCATTTTTCATACCATTGTAATGTGATTTAACATTGCTGAAATCTTATTAGTAGTTAGCTATTATTTACTGAAAGGTTTCCCCAAAGCAGATTCTTAGTTGAAAGCTGCTTGGTTTAGAAATGTTTTCTCTGCGAGTTGCTGTTCATCCATCGCTGCAGTTCTGACCATAGTCAGTTGACCTTTTTGTTTCGTTCTCAAATTTCACCACTGTCTGTACATGGGGGAAAATCTAGTTTCAAACAGTGAGCCTTCAAACAGTGGCACAAAAATAGTGACTGTGATTTCATTTATTATGAGAATAGACTGCACCACCTGGATATCTAGCACAAGGTTATTATAGTTTTGCATTTGAAAATTAGTTTCTATTTCAATACTAATATTACATTTGCTGTATATTTCAGTTTAGTTTTAGTTTTCATTAATGGTGTTATTAGTTTAATTGGTAATTAAAATGACTAAAACTGAAAGTACATATATAAAAACGAAATAGAAATGTGTTCACATAAGAACACAAAACGATGAAGAATTCAGTACAATTTTCATGTTAAAATCATCTTCATATGCAATTAAACATGTCTAGTTTATAACACTATGATTATATAGAAAACGCTATCTCTCTCTCTCTCTCTCTCTCTCTCTCTCTCTCTCTCTCTCTCTCTCTCTATATATATATATATATATATATATATATATATATATATATATAAATAAAATCATCTACATGTGTTTCTCTAAACAGTTTTCAACAATTGTCAACACAGAACAAATGCTTATTAATTTTGAAAACAATCATAATTTTTTTTACAATTTTAATTTAGTTATATCAGTTTGTTTTTCATTTATTGTGATTTTTTAAAACATTTTGTTTCAATTAATGAAATTGCTTTTTGACTAATAGTTTTAGTCTTTTCTTTGGTCTTGCAACATAGGCTCATTCTGAAAGAATATACATTTCTGGAGATCGCGAATTATGTAGCCAGACGTACGTATGGCTGCATTTCATCTTTAAAATGAACGCTACGAGACGGTATGACGCCATTCCTTTTCTCGCTTACCTGCTGACCGCTTACCTCCATATGGACGGCTTTCCCGCTGTTACCAGGTTGTCCGTTAGCACGACAAGTACGTCAGCGGTGCAGAGTTGACTGTAACAACAGGGTTTCTGGCGAAGAACAATTCCAGAAAACAGGTAAAACAAAAACAGAAGCCAAAAGAAAAAATAAACAAGTAAATAACAGGGTGAGAATGTGGTAAAATCTGAAAACGTGGTAAAAATCAGTGTTTTTTTCTTTTTCTGGATTGCTTTTTAAAACACTACGGTTGGGTTTAGGGAAGGGGGTGAGCGGGTCAATCGGTGATTTTTAAAATAGTTGGGTTTAGTGAAGTGGGAGGGTGGGTCAGTCGAACATTCAATCAGTCACTCGATAACGGCTTCTGGTGGATTTACGTGAGAACAGCAGGGGTGAATGGCACTCGCGAGAGAATTTTGAGATCTGGAAAAGCGTACACAGCGGCCTCTGGTGGATTTGCATGAGAAAAGCAGGCACAAATGGCACTGGCGAGAGAGATTTGAGATCTGAAAAAGCGTACACAGCGGCCTCTGGTGGATTTATGTGAGAAGAGCAGGAGTGAATGGCACTCGTGAGAGAAATTTGAGATCTAAAAAAGCGTACACAGCGGCCTCTGGTGGACTCCTGAATGCAAAAATTGCAAAAACCTTAGCTCCTGGCACGTATTTTGCTCTTTCCAGAAATGTATATAGGGGTATGTATGTAATCAGAATGAGCCTGGGTTGTTAATCTGGCATGAGACAAATTTGGTTTGTTGGCAAAACAGAAGTTGCAGTTGTTCATCTATGCAAAGTTTTACTCACATTTGTCAATTTTAATCTACCAATTTGCATTTTGTTTTAGGGCTGACAGAATCCCACATTTGTGGGGCTAATAAAAGCTCATCATGGCTTTCAGAAGAAGACCAGGGACCAGAAGTGTTGTTGCAGAGCTCAATCCACCTGCCTTTAGCACTGTGCCTGAGGGAAGAGAAAAACTCTCTGGAGATGGAGATGATCCAGTTCTTGAGGAAGCCGAGCATGACAAGCTGGATTGCCAAACACCCTCACCTACCCCAGCTCGATACTCTCTAAGCGATGAATCTGGGGACGACTCCATACGAGGAGAAAGCCCTCTTCAGCCGGACAGCATGGAGGAGGACTCGCTGTCTGAATATGATAATGTAGGATCTGGGGACGAGGAAGAAGAGGTGGAGCGAGACTATGAGGAAGATGAGGAACTGCAAACCGAAGCAGACAGGATGACTTACTACGTCCACTGTTGTCCCGAGGATGAAAGTTACATGGAAGGATTGGACTGTCATGAAGGGGCAGATGGTGCAGAGTGTCTGAGCACATCTCGGGACGTCGGGGAGAGTTGCAAACCAAAGGAAGCTTGGGAACACTCAGACACAGGCTTATGCAAGGGCCAGCAAAAAGATGCAGCTACGATGGTTTATAAACAGCCAGAACCTATCACTGAAACAACCTTCGTACAAGCCCCGATGGCTGAGGATGAGGAGGATGAAGAAGAAACAGAGGAAGACGTGGAGGAAGAGGACAGCGAAGAAGAAGACAATGGTGGCTTCTTCCATTACGAAGGGAATGAAGCAGAGCTGAACAACAATGAAATCCCACATATAGACAATTGTTCTGATGTCTGTCCTAGAGATGGCAGAAGTCCTCCTCAAGAGTTCAGTCGTGTTAAAGTGGGTCAAGAAAGTAGAAGGAGCCAGGATAATCAAAAATACTCAAGAGATATTCCTCTAGGGTCAAATTGTACACAGAGAGATCGAATGGAAAGGGTTCGGGATGAGAATGCTAGTGACTGTCCAAAAGTTTCTGATGCCCTGGTGGCCAAAGAATCTAGGAAAGACTCTAGACAAAATTTCAAGTATAGAGGACATCATTTGGAGACAGCAAACAACAGAGAAACTGCTTACCAGGGCCACAGCGGGGTCACCAATAAAGGTAAATCTGCAGAGACAGAGGACAAAGGCACTTGGAAAAAGAGACACTTGCTAAAATACTCTATAGAGAATGGCAGGGGCGGAGATGAGAACAATTCTCACAAGCGAAGTAAAAGTCCTGAAATTTGCAAAAACAGAGCACAGGACCATCCCATTTGTAGTCACAAATCAAAGGGTGGAAAAGAAAGGAAAAGTTCTGGGAATGTTGAGAAAGCACGGATTGAGAATGAGGTTAAGACGAAACTCATTATTGCTCCAAACAACTCAGGGAGGACCAAAGTTGTACCTGATCAGGCAAAAAACATAAAAGGGGCCCCTGAGAGCCCCAGAGCCTCTTCAGAATCATCACGCAAGAGAAACAGTAAACCCAAAGCCCATGCTTATACACCTGTACAGTCCCCAGCCAAACAGGTAAACAAAGACTCGGCCAAACCTGTCGAAGAAGAGAAGACAAGGCCTAATGAGGAACAGGTAACTTTGAAAATTATCCGCTAACTGTCTAGAAGTCTACTTTTTACACCATTTGAGTGCTGCCCTCTTATTGTAGCTTTTTTTTCTAATTGACTAACCCATAACCACCAAAAAAGAAACATTTTGTGTTCAAGCATCTTCCACCATAGTCTTGTCAGTAATCTCTCCTAATACTGCCTAACCTTTGACAAATGACAGACCAGGTGTCATTCAGTTCAATAAAGAGCAGTATGGGATCTGTTTGGAGATTCAATAATATACATGTTGAGCTTAGATGGTGAGACCTTGGCTGTTTCTCAATATGCAATTTTAATTGATCTTGCATACTTGTGTTCTCGTGTAACTTTATCATCAACCGACAAAATTCAATTCCAATACTCAAGACCACAAGAACAGAGGATGCGTGGAAGAATCCAGATGTGTTGCTGATATTAAGGATGCATCTATAGCACTTATTCCTCACAGGATGCGTTCTGTGTTCTTGTGGTTTTCCGAGTTCGCTCTTCTAAGGTAATTGATAAGACTGATCTCCAGGAGAATGCAACTTCGTTCTCTGCTTTCATGGTCTTGAGAAACAGCCCTTATTTAATTTATTAATAAAATAACCATAAATCATAAGGTTGTTTTGATGCCACAACTGCAGCATATCTTGGGAATGCTGGAGTCTGTCCCAGTGTCTTAGGCTTTAGGCTAGGGAGAGCTCTAGGCAGATGTCCATTTGAAGATTCATGTAGACCAATAGGCCAAGGGTGTTTAATCCTAAAACTTATGTTTATGGGCAAATATGTTTAAATTGGCCAATGCCTTGCTGGTTCTTAAAACAATGAGCCAATTTTCATTTAATATTTTTAAATTTAGATTTTTATATAGCATAGTGAGCCTTTTCACCATTGAAAAATTCTAAAACAGTAATTATTTTGCCTAAATGATGTTTGCTTGCCTTGCAAATGCTTTAGAGCATATAGTGACAATGAAACCTTGACTCACAGCTGTTTAATTTTGTTGTCATTCACTGTATACAGCCAAAGGCACAGCATTAGCATTATCTGTTATTCTTTTTGGCTAAAGATTGCTGGATTGTCTACCATAGGCTTTGGACAGGGGCCTTCCAGAAACAGGTTTGGACACATCTATAATAGGCTGGGTGTTGGGAAAACAACAAAAGATTTTTTTATATAGATCTTCAACCTTAATCTTCTGGTGAATGCTATTTATGCTAATTTAACATTTATGTAACCCCTGTCGATCCTACACCACCCAACCATGCATCAAACCGGTGACCCTCCACATGACGGTCGGTTGCTCTAACAAGAAGGCTAAAGACCATGGCCTTTAACATCTGTCGCTAGAGCACCTTTTTAGAGGTCAGAGAAGTGAAGTTTATCTGCACAGCACTTCACTAGCTGGCCTCTGTTACACTTACCCTCCTAAACCTCACTCCCATCTGGGTCATGGCACCAATGTAACCCCCACCTATCCTATACCATTCAACCCGCTCCAAGCTAGGATTGAACAGGTGACCCTCCACATGACAGTCGATTGCTCTAACAAGGAGGCTAAAGACCATGGCCTTTAACATCTGTCGTTAGAGCACCTTTAGAGGTCAGCTGAGTGAGGTTTACCTGCACAGCACTTCACTAGCTGGCCTCTGTTACACTTAACCCCCCTAAACCTCACTCCCATCTGGATTATGGCACCAATGTAACCCCCGCCGGTCCTACACCACTCAGCTTGCTCAGAGCTGGGATTGAACTGGCAACTAGAGCACCTTTCTAGAGGTCAGAGGAGTGAGGTTTACCTGCACAGCACTTCACTAGCTAGCCTCTGTTACACTTACCCCCTAAACCTCACTCCCATCCGGGTCACGGTATCCAATGTAACCCCCGCCGGTCCTACACCACTCAACCCGCTCTGAGTTGGGATCGAACTGGCGACTAGAGCACCTTTCTAGAGGTCAGAGGAGTGAGGTTTACCTGCACAGCCTTTCACTAGCTGGCCTCTGTTACATTCGATTTTTTTGCTGCATTCCCTAATGCAAGTTCATGAATGACTTTTATAAACTATTTATAATCTACCTGTATTTGAATGTTTCTACAGGTTTCGCAGATTACCTCACAGGACAGTAGTCCCGGACCACCATCTGGACAAAATAGACCGGCAAGTTACCTAAATATATGCTGAACAGTAATCTGAGCGTCGGTTCTGTCGGATCTGAAGCTTAATTACTGTTTTCTTTTTAGCAGACCCAGAGAAACCCCTCTTTCCCAAGCTTTGTGGATAGTAAGTTCTGTTATAAACACAACCAAATATTGTGACAAATTTTTAAATATCTGAAGTAGAATTAATCATAAAGATTTTGCATCTGTATATTTGTTTATATTGGTTAAGGTATACAGTTGAAGTCAAAGTTATAAGTCCTCCTGTTAAATAGATTTTAGTTTTATTATTAAATATTTAATTGTAGATATTTCCAACATATTTCCAAACATATTTGTTTCAATGACTAATTTCTAATAACTAAATGATTTCATCTTTGCCATGATGACAGTACATATTTACATATTTTATTTACTAAATTATAATATTGAATTAAAATTTTAAAAACTTTTGCTTTTATTCCAGCCCAAAAAAAATATTAATAGGTGAAATATTAATACTGTAAAAATGTCCTTTGCTCCGTTAAAAAATCACCTGGGAGATATTTGAAAAAGAAAAATTCACAGGAGGGCGAATCATTTTGACTTCAACTAAAGGTGTCGTTTACTCTTTGTTTTAAAACATTAAGGTCAGGGCTATTCAATTGGTGGAACTTGGCCCCTGAGGCAATTTGTTCCGGCCCTCCAAATAGTGTGACCAAGACATCAAAAATAAATTTAGTTCAGTCAAAAAACGGCCGCTATAGTTTTGAAGTGACGTGAATATGTTTAATACTGCACGAGCTGCAGTTGAAGGCTGCACAGAGCATGAGTCACCTGATATTAAGCGAGTGTAGCTTAATCGTCAACGCCGCGTTTCTGTTGCACAGAACGAAACTGCTGCAAATAAACAAAATTTTGCCACTTGAGCGCTAGTTTAAATTTCTAAATTTATAGCTACACCAAGGCTAATATGCACGCACACTGGATTAACTATAGCGAGCCATTTGCATATCGGGTCTTTTCCGCGTGCAAGTTAGTTATTTCCAGTGTAAGAGTATATGCCAATATACAGGCGCACAGTAAAAAACGTCTCATGCCATAGTGGTAAGAGGCTTTCAGTGCAATGTAAACAAAAGATATTATTACGAATTATTACAAATTATTAAAATGATTATGCTTGTATGAACGCAGATGTTGACAACAGTTCATTTAAATACTTACCTAATATAAAGTTTAAATTTACATTAGATGTGATAACCGTGAAACCAAGATTATTCTTCAGACTATCTAATCATACAACCACAATCTATATTTGTTGCATCCCTAATTGTTATGCAGTTTATAACATAACATATGAATGTGTCTGAATGTAGAAGTCTACTTAAGCAATGCACTGCTTTTGCTGTGCTTTGAAATACAACATATGAAGGTTTGTAAAAAAAAGCCTATTGTACAATGCACTGTTATTATGTAGTTTCAATAAACAATATATATTAACATTTGAATGTAGAAAAAGCCAATGTGGGCATCTTAAGAAGCAAAAATATAACATATGGGCTCTTATATGCTGTTGTGCTCACTCACATTGCAAGTCAAATCTCTCCGGCCCCTCATTTGGGATGCTTTTCATGAACTGGCCCCCATGACAAACTAATTGAATAGCCCTGATATAGATTTTCTCAGGGTTCATGTGGGCCTTTAAAAATTTTTAGATTTGTTTTTTTAAATTTAAGGTCTTCAGTATTCACAGGAGAGATATAAAGTAATTTAGCCTTCAACAGTAGGTCCAAATTTCAAGCATTTTAATACAAGTCTTTGTGCTTATGTTTCTCTTTGTATTTGTTTTCCAGTTCCTGGTCCATGTGAGCCAGAAGATCTTATTAATGGAATCATATTTGCTGCAAACTACCTCGGCTCTACCCAGCTTCTGTCCGACAGAAACCCATCTAAAAGCGTACGCATGAAGCAGGCGCAGGAAGCTGTGGACTGCGTTAAGGTACGCTATAAAATATTCCACACATATTTAACGCATTCAGATGTGTTAAGGCTGTCAAATGTTACACGAAATGTGCTTTATGATTTAAGATTTTTTGCATGAATAATGAAAATTATATTGTCAGTATTTCCCTCTCGATCCACTAGATGTCACTGTAACCCTTCTTATTTTCAGGCTGTAGAGGTTGAAACGCAGAGCTTGACAGAAATTGACTTGTTCATCTCGACTAAAGCCATCAAGGTGCTCAACGCTGACACACAGGTACTGTGTGTACATTTACACACATATGCAAGTATGCATTTTTACATAGCTAGTCCTGATATTTGGTGCCCTAGACAAAATTTTAACTGGTGTCCCTTTTATCACTGATAATTCCACCACAGATTATTCACACATAAACTGCACAGGTTCAAGACATATATATGTTATAAATATAAATAAGAGCATTTACCAAAATACCGATGTTAACCTGACAATGTAGCCATTGAAAAAATGTAAACATACTACCCATCAGGCATTTCCCAGTACTGGGTTACAGCTGGAAGTGCATCAGCTGTGTAAAACATGTGCTGGATAAGTTGGAGGTTCATTCCGCTGTGGCGACCCCTGATGAGTAAAGGGACTAAGCCGAAGGAAAAGAATGAATGAATACCTAGCAGGCACAGGACATCAACATGACGTCAGATTGACGTTGTACCCAAACGTTGTGTGACGTTGCATTTTGTTTGTAAATGAAAATCGGGTTGACTTCAGAACCAAACATCAGGGCGACGTCAATGTATAACGTCGGACAGACATTGCATTTTAGTAACTTACCAGCGCAACCTATAAACAGCATATCATTGTCTTATGATGTTACAGCATGACGTTTTGTGGATGTTACCACTATGACGTCTATCTGACGTTGGATTTTGGTTGCCATACCTGACGAATAAATGTCAGTATTTGACGTCAATATGACGTTGGTTTAAGATGAATTTTGGTCTCTTTCCAACTCAACCTAAAATCAACAAAATATCAATCTCATTTCACGTCATTGTTGAATGTCAAAATAACATGTCCTTAGATGCTGGCGACCTAATATTTACATCTTATGACGTTGTGTCTGTTGCGTAGTACTCTCCAATGGTAGCAAGTAGACATTTTGTTTTTCTGCATTATACACTGTTGATAATCAAAAGCAAGAATTTTCCCTAAAATCTTTTTCACACACTCTAAAAATGTTTTCTTTTTTTATTAGCAACTTTATTGGTTGCGTGAACAACCTTTAATATTCTTAGAGGTTTTCCATTGCACAAAAAGAAATTTTTTTTTGCATTTATTTTACAGATTTTTGGCTTAGTCCCTTTATTAATCCGGGGTCGCCAAAGCGGAATGAACCACCAACTCACCCAGCATATGTTTTACGCAGTGGATGCCCTTCCAGCTGCAACCCATCTCTGGGAAACATCCATACACTCTCATTCACACTCATACACTACTGACAATTTAGCCTACCCATTTCATCTGAACCGCATGTCTTTGGACTGTGGGGAAAACCGGAGTGCAGTGGGTAGCGCAATCGCTTCACAGCAAGAAGGTCACTGCTTCGAGACCCGGCTGGGTCAGTTGGCATTTCTGTATGAAGTTTGCATGTTCTCCCTGTATTGGCGTGGGTTTCCTCTGGGTGCTCCGGTTTCCCCCACAGTCCCAAAAAAACATGTGCAATAGGTGAATTGGGTAGGCTAAATTGCTAATAGTGTATGTGTAAAAATGAGTGTGTATGGATAGTTCCCAGTGATTAATTTTCACTGTTTGTTTTACAGGAGACGATGATGGACAACGCTCTCCGCACCATCTCCTACATCGCAGACATCGGTAATGTGGTGGTTCTGATGGCTCGCAGACGTCTGTCCAACTCCTCGCTCGACTGCACTGAATCAGGCCTCAACAGTGATGCAAACCGCAAGCAGTACCGCATGATCTGCTACGTCTTTGAGTCTGAGGATGTGAGACTGATGCTTTACTAAATATGATCAATCAAATGAATTATGATTACCAAGTGTGCCTTTAATAATGATTAAAGAAAATAACTAAATAATTACTATATGAACATATGTTTAATATTAAGCAATAGTTTGTTTTAGTATAAAACCAGTAGCTTTAAGCATGATCCTGTTAACCTAACATTAAACAGATATAAAAAAATATCTAAATAAGAAAAATAAGAAAAAATATATATATATTTTGTATATTAGCCTAAATAACACTTATTATAAAGTAGTAAATATTTACTGTAATGTTCAGTAAACAAAATGTGTGTATATATATATATACAGCTGAAGACTTATTAGCCCTACATTTAAATCTGTACTCTTTTTCAAAAACTTCCCAAATCAAAACAGTTGAAGTCAGAATTATTAGCCCCCTTTGAATTTTTTTTTCTTTTTTAAATATTTCCCAAATGATGTTTAACAGAGCAAGGAAATTTTCACAGTATGTCTGATAATATTTTTTCTTCTGGAAAAGTCTTATTTGTTTTATTTCGGCTAGAATAAAAGCAGTTTATAATTTTTGGAAAACCATTTTAAGGTCAAAATTATTAGCCCCTTTATGATATATATTTATTTTCGATAGTTTACAGAACAAACCATCGTTACACAATAACTTGCCTAATTACCCTAACCTGCCTAGTTAACCTAATTAACCTAGTTAAGACTTTATCACTATACGCTGTATAGAATATTTATATTAATGAGAAAAAAATATAAAATTAGTTTATTAATAACTTAGTAAACTCGTTCATTGTTAGTTTTGTTAACTATATTAAGTACATCCAGGAAGTTGCTATCACAGAATAAAGCCTGACAGGTTTATCTGCAGCCTGACACTAAGCAGAGCTCTGTTGTGTAAGACTGAATGGCTTTATTCTGTGAAAACAACCATCCTGAATGTACTTTAACCTGCTTATTACACAGATACTTGTGACACAACATAAAAGTTAGACATAAAACTTATTCAATAAATTAGAATCAATTGACAGAAATGAAAACAGCTGTTTTATACTCAAATTGTCGCATCATTCAGTCACAAGATGGCACCAAAAACGCAAAGCTGACAGAAACAAAAGTGTCTGAAATAACGCATTGACTGACCTACATATTATTATTTATTCACAAGATGGCGTCAAAAACAGTGGCAGATAAGCAGATACATGTGAGTGTAGATGTTAGTATATTATATTGAATGTATTCAATTTGAAGGTGATTTAAAGTTCCTGAATGAGCCTGTGTTATTCAGCGGTTGTTATCTCGAAGTAACGTAGCTTCGAATGTTGTGACTGGCCAATCAGAATCGAGTATTACAGACTGCTGTGTAATAACTAATGTTAACAACAACTTTGGATTTTAATAATAAATGGCTGGTCCACTACGAAATCGTATTTTAAACTTTAGTTCATCTGTAATGTAGCTGTGTGAACATAAACAACATCTCTGAATGTAAGACGCTCAAAGTTCAATGCAAAGGGAGACATTGGCTTTTACAGCGTGAGCTGTACAGTTTTACAGCGAACGAAGTTTAGAGACTACAAAAAAAAACATCCGGGCTGATGAGATCACAAGGGTTTTCGGTTACACGCATTTACCTGCCATCCAAACGCTGCTATTTCCACAGAGCTTCTTCTGTTTGTATATTTGGGCTTCCAAAGGACACAACACAAAGAGAGAAGTGCTTACAGTTTCATTTAAATTATGTTCCAGAGAATTATGAAAAATAAATAGCTCTAGCATTTGACAAAGGAGAACTTCCAGAATCAGTTAAGTGCTGGCTTCAGCTAAAACTCCTCAAAGGAGCAGCTCCAACCATAATAGACAAAACGGTGAACTGTGAGCTACAACCTGTAAGTATTTTTCATTTGTTAAAATTTATCTACGACATGCAGTGTCTTAACGGTATGTTGTAGCAAGGATGTAAACAACAGGAAATGCATTCATATTTATCAGTCAAACCGCTGTAAACAGCCACAATCTTCAGCAGCACTGCAGTGTCTCGCTGTGCGGCCGCGTTCCCTGCATTCTACATTTCAGATTATAAAATTGCAAAAGATATGTGATTGTTTTATATTACTTACACATGCTTATTCGGGATATATGTGAAAGACATGTAATGCGTTGAGTTGAGAAGAAAAAATTCAGGATAACTCACCTAACTCGTGTTGCTGCAGAAAAAAAGTCAATCAAAGCTCAAACGGGTCGTATTCCAAATCTTGTGCTTTATTCTTCTGTCAACAGCGTCACTGTATATTACAGAAAAAACCCGTAATCTGAGCATCAGAGAAAAAGAAAAAACATCAGTCCCGCGCACATGCAGTTCTCGCATTACATGCGTCTACAGACTGTTACCACACACACACATGCACACATAAAATAGCAATTCTCTTAAAGGAGCCACACCCTATTTTCACTCATTACAGACAGTTGTCAAATGTTATTTTACTTTTCATTTTCTGTCTGATTAAGGCTCAAATAGATACTGCCAACAGCTACTCTGACAGTATTCACACAGCTGAGGCAAAGCGCATGCTTGTGGAGGCGTGACGCTTTACTTGTGACGTGGAGCCAATCTGCGAGTCACAGCACATTATGTTAGCTGACCAATCAGAGCCTCTTGAGGGCGGGCATTTCAGAGGAACTAGGAAATATGACAGTCATTTTTATGTAAGCTGAGTAGCTGGATATAATCACAGTAATATATATTAAAAAATAACGTGATTTTCTACAAGTGAAGCATGAGCCCACATTACTTTGCATCTTATAAACACAACCAAGCCTTAACAATACACTCTGGACCACCCCTTTTATAAATGGGAGTTTCTTTATTATTAATAAATGCTGCACAAGTGTTTTTCATTCTAACTTCATGTTAGTAACTAACATTAACTAATGGAACAGTCAGTCAATATTATTTTAGGTACACTGTAAAACATTGCTGTAAAATTTACAGTATGACTGGCAATTTTGGCTGCCACTTTTTTTTTTGGATTCACAACACAATTGTAATTTCATTTTACAAGCGTGCTATAAATGAATACAGTATTACTGGCAAATATTTACAAGCGCACGGTAAATTAACAGTTACAACTGTGCTGTAGTTTTACATCACAATTGTAATTGTTAATTTACAGTGCACTTGTAAATGTTACAGCATTACTGTTGTCCAATTGAATTTGTCTTTTGAGAGCTAATGTGGCAGTGTGTGTGTTTTTTTTTCACTTTTTCTATTGTGTTTAGCTTGATCGAGCACCTGCCTTTAAGATTTTCCTAGATGTGTACAAATTTTACAGCATTTTTACAGTGTAGCTGAAATAATGATCAGATTGATAAGTCAAAAATAAATAAGAACATCATAAAAATAACAAGCATTCAAACAGCAGCTGTATATAAGTGTATGAGTGACGGTGGACTCATGTGATTGCTGTGTGTTTGTTTCTCAGCTTCTCAGAGCTGCAGTTTTCATCATGTATGTAGAGTTGAGTAGAGTATCAGCAGGTTTTCCTCTTTTCCGCTCTCTTGATCAGCGTGGAGTACTCACTCTCTCTCTCTCTCTCTCTGTCTGCCGTCACGTCTTCAAGTGTTCTCATCTCTGCTCCTCCACAGGCGCAGCTCATCGCTCAGTCCATCGGTCAGGCGTTCAGCATGGCCTACCAGGAGTTCCTGAGAGCCAACGGCATCAACCCCAAAGACCTGAGCCAGAAAGACTACAGCGACATCCTCAACACACAGGAGATGTACAACGACGACCTTGTCCACTTCTCCAACTCAGACAACTGTAAACAGGTGATAAAGCAAACTCCGGCCAATCTTAAAACTCCATCACAAGCAACAAAGACACATCATGATGCTCCTGTGATTTGTTTTTTTCTAGGTTGTTTTCAGTTTACACGGTTTAACATTGTTTTTAACCATTTCAATAATTTTCTCACATATTTGTTGGCAAATTGACGATGCTTGGCCAATCTTTGCTCCTAAAGAACTAGACCTTTCTTGGATGCTGCTTTTGTACCAAATCATAATTTCAATCACCTGTTGACATCACCTGTTTCAAATCACATCATTATTTACCCAATTTAAGTGATTACTAGCCCTAAATTGCTCCTGTCCCAACTGTTTTGGAATGTGTTGCAGGTCTGAGTGACAGTAAAGGATGTGTATATATACAAATGAAATTAAGTTGACCAGACAAAACTTGAAATATTTTGTGTTCATATTGTCTGGAGAAAGTCTTATTTGTTTTATTTCAGCTATAATAACAGCAGTTTAAAATTTTTTAAAAAACATTTTAAGGTCAAAATTTTTAGCCCAGTTAAGCAATATTTGTTTTTGGATAGTCTACAGAACAAACCATCGTTATACAATGACTTGCCTAATTACCCTAAATTGCCTAGATAACCTAGTTAAGCCTTTAAATCTCATTTTAAGCTGAATACTAGTGTCCTGAAAAATATTGAGTATTATCCATTGTCATGATGGCAAAGATTAAAGAAATCAGTTATTAGTTCTTAAAACTATTGGGCCCTGTCATACACCCGGTGCAATGTGGCGCAAGGCGCGACGCAAGTGTTGTTTGTTAGTTTCAGCTTGCCGCAAGAGTCATTTCAACGTTTTGCACCACGCTGTTTAAATAGCAAATGCATTTGCGCTCATATGTGTGCCCATAGGCGTTCTGATCTAAAAAAGGAGGCGTGTTGAGGCGCATTGCTGGTGCGTTGCTATTTTGAGAAACTTTAATAGACTGTTCTATAGACCAGAACAAAGCCGGTCTATTGTACAGCGCAGAGCGCGTTAGTTATGCGCCTCGCTTACACATTGCTTAATACAAACAGGATGTACAGCAATACACAAATATCTTTACATATGAAAAAGAATTAAAATATTAGGATATATATATATATATATAGGATATAATTAGGATATATATATATAGGATATACATATAAAGGATTCAAATATTACAAAACATTATTTTCTAGCCTACATAAATATAAAAACCATGCTTTCATGCCTTCTTCATCTCGGGGGGCTTTTTCAGTTTATTCATAACAATTTGCTTTTGTATAATGTTATCATTATTAGCAGTATTATTTATTATATGCATATTTATATTTGTTTCATTAAAAACAAGCTTAGATTTGCCCACCTGTCAGGTTTTAGACCATATGGGGCATAGCATGTGTATTTGGATATAACTCAGGTTTTTAACACACTTTGTTATTATTGTTCATTTATTCGTTGGCTGGAAATTAGAACTGAATTTAGAAATAGTTTTGAAAGAAATCTTTGCGCTTAACAAACAAAATTAATTATTTATAGGCTAATGGATGTCTGTGCGTACAAGAAGTTTCCCTATCCACCAGAGTGAAAGTGAAAGTAAATAATGAGGAGGCTCATCTCTCATTCTCACGCTGTAGATGCTCTGTTTAACTGTTTTCTCTCTAGTGAAGGGTTCAGTTTTCCACTTTCAAAGTCCGTCATGTAAATAGCAAATGCGCTATGGCGCGACGCAACTGACTCTTAAAGAAAATGGGAGATGAGACTCTGACTGGTTTATTCTTAAAACACACCTATAACTCATTAAGAAAATAAGCTCAACCCTTTTAGACCATGCGCCACGGCACAAAGCGGATTTTTCCATCCTTATATTAGCAAAAGTGGATTCTGACATGCTCTTAATGCGTTTGCGCCCTGCACTTTGTACTTTAGAAATGTGTTGAAAAAAATCTGTTAAACAGAAATTGGGGAAAAAATATACAGGGGGCTAATAATTCAGGAGTGCTAATAATTCTGACTTCAAATGTATTTTCCTTGGTGTGTTTTGGTGCTTAGCTTCAGCTGGAGAAGCAGAAGGGGGAGATTTTGGGTGTGGTGATCGTAGAGTCGGGCTGGGGCTCCATCCTGCCCACCGTCATCCTGGCCTGCATGCTAAACAACGGCCCCGCTGCCCGCTCCGGAAAGCTGAATGTGGGTGATCAGATCATGGCCGTCAACGACACCAGTCTGGTGGGCCTGCCGCTCGCCGCCTGCCAGGGCATCATCAAGGTTTTTACAGTCCCCTGAGCATATTCAACTTCACCTCTGTCATTGTAGCATTGACTTTTAAATGGTTGTGTCTGTGTTATTTCAGGCCCTGAAGAATCACGTTCAGGTGAAATTGAGTGTAGTAAGTTGTCCACCTGTTACGACCGTCCTCATAAAGAGACCAGATCTGCAATACCAGCTCGGTTTCAGCGTTCAGAATGGCATAGTAAGTAGAGATGCTCCAATATTGACATGATAGTGATACAGATAGATGATAATTCTTTATTTCTGGAAGCCAATAACAGATATAGGCACTGTTTACACTAGTGTAGTTTCATTTTAAAACATATAGGTTTTGTTCCGTGTTTCTTAACAAACGCGCTTTAACTTAAAACACCAGCAAAGTAAGAAAAGATCTTCATCGGTTTAACTGTTACAGCATGTATTTTCTTAAGTTGCAGCACATTAAGCTCTCTTGGCCACCATACCACAGGCCTTAAAACAGTTATCAATTAGATTTTTTTTTATTTTACATGATATTGTGACTTAGATATTTTACCAAATTAAAAAGATTTACCATTTTAGTTATTCTTTGTGCATTCGCTTGATGGTGTGGCAGTTCAGAACTTGTATGACAGCTACATCTCTTGTATAAAAGAAAGTGAAAAAAGGAAAAATAGTTGAATGCATCTTAAATTGTAAGTTCATTGTTGAAGTTCATAGGGTTTAAAATTATAAGTCAACAGCAATGTTTTAAGTGTGATGAATTACATATTTGCAAAAACTTTTAGATGTAATGTTAGTTCGGCTTTTATTTAACTCTTGTGTACGGATGCAATAGGCTCATTCTGAAAATGTAGCTCAATATACATTTCTGGAGATCGTGAATTATGTGGCCAGAAGTACGTATGGCGAACGGTATGATGCTGTTTCTTTTCGCTCTTAGCAGCTGACTGCTTGCCTACGCATGGACGGCTTTCCCGCTGTTACAAGTTTGTCCAGTAGCTCGCCATGTACTTTGGCAGACCTGAGACGTAGAGGAGTTGACCATGATGACGGGGTTCAACTCTGGCGAAGAATGGTTCCAGAGAGCAGATAAGACAAAAACAGAAGCCAAAAAAATAAAATAAACAAGTAAATAACAGGGTGAGAATGTGGTAAAATCTGACAATGTGGTAAAAGTCAGGAGAGGGAATTTCTTTTTAAAACTGTGAGAAGTGGGTGGGCAGGTCAATCGGGGCTCTCGGTTGGGTTTAGGGAAGGAGGAGGGTTGGTCAGTCAGTCAGTCAGTAAGTCAGTCGACAGCGGTCTCTGGTGGATTTACGTGAGAACAGCAGGCACGAATGGCACTCGCAAGAGAAATTTGAGATATCAAAAAGCGTACACAGCGACCTCTGGTGGAAAAAACGTACCTCCTGGGACGTATTTGGTGCTCTCCAGAAATCTATATAGGGGTACGTTTTCGGTATGAGCCTGGGTTGGTACTGTTTCTTTCATTATGTTCAGGGCTGTTTTAGCCCCATTGACTTCCATTAAAAAGACATTTTTTGATTTCAAAGGCATGAATGACAGCATATAATCATGTATTTTTACTGTCGATCATCAGTTGGCAGCGTTAACCCTTTAGATAGACCTGTGCAAAAAAAATCTGGCTTTTATAGGGAGTCTTGTGAGTAAAACAGTAGATTATAGTGTGTGCATAAATACACCTACTATGTTTACTATGTTCTCAGAGCTGAGCACAAAGGTCTTTTTCACACACTCAGACACACAAACACACACTATACTCCATAGAAGAGCCAGAAACGAAGCTTTTTTGCACTGCAACTGATGATCAACAGTAAAATTACTAATTTGACCTCTTCCTTTTCTTATGAAGACATAATCCTTCAGAAATCAACATTAATTATTATTATTATTATTATTATTATTAATGTAATAGTAATAAAAGCAACAAGGAGTATTAATTTCATTTGAAACTACATACACTTAGTAATAAATAAATATTTTAAAAATAAGTATTTAACAATTTAACATTTTTTCATATTTAATAAATGCCACCTTGATGAACAGAATCATTTTAATTAAAATTTTAAATAAAATTAATAATAAAAAAATAATAAACTGACCCCAAACTTGTGAACGGTAGTGTAGATCAGTGGGTTAGTTTAATAAAATAACTTAATGTGCATGTTGAATATAATAGACGTTTGTTGATAGGCGGTGCTTTTGTTAAAACCTCTTCTTTGTCGGTTGCAAATCTTTTCAAACGCATTAAAGGACAGCGCATATATTAGCCTTACCCTGGAGTTTGTTCACCCTCCGCCTATGTGTGCCAGATATTTTAAGAAATCTTGCCTTCGGTGTAATTTATTCTTTCAAGCTTTGTTTCTGTTGCATGGTTGCGCTCCATTCATTTATTTAACTACAACTGTTTATTAAGTGAACGGTTTGATACTGATTAGACCTTGAAGTGGCGGGATCTTTAAGTATTCTGAGAAGGTCTTTAAAAAGTCTTAAAACGTATTGAAATTACCTTTAGGATTCCTGCGCATACCCTGGAAACTGAAATCATGAAAGAACATGTCATTAAATGCCACTTCAATGACTTTTTACACTTATATTTGAACTACTTTCAATGGGAGTCTTCTTTAAAAAGACCAAAGCATTCATGAATTACAGCCAATTAAGTTTGGATCAAGCATTTCACGTCAGCTCAATAAAGAGGTTAAGAGGTAACAGGTTAAAACCGTCTAATATTAGGGCTGTTAGTGTGTGATTTCTGCATTACTGCTTTAATGACAAGCATTTGACGCATCGCTCAAATATTTCATTACAGCGGCTTATCTAATTAGCTGCTCCGTATTTGCCTAATTGGGGAATTTTTTTCACTTGTATCACGACTTATTTGTAATGATGTTGTGTCATGGTGTTGTTGTGTCATCAGATCTGCAGTCTGATGCGTGGAGGGATTGCGGAGAGAGGAGGAGTTCGCGTCGGCCACAGAATAATTGAGATAAATGGACAGAGTGTGGTTGCAATGGCGCATGAGAAAATCGTCCACGCCCTTTCAGTATCTGTAGGAGAGGTAGAGTATTAAATATACACACGCACGTATGTTTTAATAATCCAGCCTCTGGCAGGGGTGTATTAAAAGTTGATATAATATACTGAAGTATGAGTACTTCTCCTTTAAAGGCCAAAACAATTTGGTAAAACACATCTGTATGTGGATATGTGTATACAGCAGGGGTTCTCAACCTTTTCACTTCGGAGCCCACTTCTTTCTCCGATCAATTTTTGAAGGCCCACCTATATTTATATATCTAATTTTATATATATATTAAAAAGATTTACACAGATTTAAAGAGAACCACGGGCCAAAAAGGAGATTGCAAAGGACCAGCTTCTGCTTTAAACTGACCGACTGAATATCTACTATTAAATATCTACGATTCATTAAGATACAGACAAATGTAAAACACCCTAAATCTCTTGAAATGCATTGATCTGATGGCGGCTGAGCTTCGGAGCTCATATATATATATATATATATATATATATATATATATATATATATATATATATATATATATATATATATATATATATATATATATATATATATATATATATATATATATATATATATATATATATATATATATATATTTGTTTGAAAAATTCTCCTATATATTCTAATATATATATATATATATATATATATATATATATATATATATATATATATATATATATATATATATATATATATATATATATATATATATATATATATATGTATATATATGTTTGAAAAATTCACACAAAAATACACAAAAATTCACTTCATGTGTAATAGGTATAGACGCGATCATGAGGCTGTTTTTGTGCCGAGTTTGAAGTAATCAATCAGAGGGCAGGAGAAAGTGCATTACTTAGATAATTTCAATACAGCATATTAATAATGAAATCCAAAAATGATAGTATAATACTGAGAGTTAATTTTACTCTGGTATACAGTAAATGGGCCATTCTACCAGAAACGTACATTATTTGTCCCTGAAAAAAAAACATAAATACATTGAATAAAAAGTATTTCATCCCAAAAATTGTTTATTAAAAACACTTTACAAATGTACAAACCCTGTCATTGTCCTTGTCCTCAGCCCAATTGAACCTACAGCTTTAATAGTTTTGTTATGTTAAAAACTTTTATTTAGAAAAAAAACTTCAAAAATAGCAAGTTTAAGTTGTTATCATTCACATTAACTGAATAAAAACATGAAATTATATATAAATTCTACAAATAAATGCAAAAAATATAGAATACAAATAATTTTTCCTATGTTTCTGTCAGTCCGGTCACATTTGCATTAAATTTAAAATAAGATGTGTGCGATACACCTTTAAGGTTATGACTCGGAAGTGACATCGTTTGACGAAGGAGGATGAAGAATGATGAAGAACACGTTCTATGTATATATATATATTTTTTTAATATATATAAATATTATTATTTAAGGAAAACAAAATACAAATGACACTGTAACGAATGCAGGTTTCTACACAATTGCTCTATGATGTCCTAACGAAAACCGATTAAGTTTGTTTTGCTTAGTGAATTGAACATAAAACAATTAAGTTGTCCCAAAAAACATAAAATAATTGTGTTGCTTCAACTTATTTAAATAGGTAATTTTAACAAGCAGCAAAAAAATTTCTGTAGTGTACATAGCCTTGTGTAAAAAAAAAAGTGTTTGCCCCCTAATGTTTATATATATATATGTATATATGTTTATGTATATATATATATATATATATATATATATATATATATATATATATATATATATATGTATATATGTATATATGTTTATATATATATATATATATGTATATATGTTTATATATATATATATATATATATATATATATATATATATATATATATATATATATATATATATATATATATATATATATATATATATATATATATATATATATATATATATATATATATATATATATATATATATATAAAGAGGGTGAAGCAGGAGCGGAGCTGGCGAACTTGTCAAAGTGAACACATCCCATCCTATTGATTGATGAAAGTACATGCTCCACTGCCAGGCACATAATTCACAGATTCTGGGTGTTGTCAAATGTAATAAATTTCAGACATGGTGGCACACACACTCCCTGAATCTTCTGACAGGCGACTCCATAGTTGTCTATATAGACAACAAGATGATGACGAATGACTGCTGCTCACTGACTGCTGTCTGCAGACATGACTGGCTCTAAATGTGCTTCTGACACTAGTCACTGTACTTTGAGTCAGAGTACATGTTTTCAGTTTCGATTGAACTCCAGTACAGTACAAATTCCTCGAAGTAATACGCAAGTACTGTACAGTAATGACGAACATGTAGTACTTTACACCCCTTGCTTTTGATTCAAAAACACTCACCTTTGTTTTAAGAACATTGAGTCCTCGCTCTTATTCACATTTTTGCATTCAATTATTTTTTAATATGTAGATCATGAATGCCGTAAATGCTATTGAAATGAGCTGTTTTTTCTTTCTTTTATCAACAGATTAACATGAAAACTATGCCCGCCGTCATGTTCAGATTGTTAACTGGACAAGAGACTCCCGTGTACATATGAGGACTCAAAAATGGGACTTTTTCATGCAACTTAAAAAATGTTTACAGCTTCTTCTGGGGGTAAAAATAAACAAGCTAAAAGTCTTGCTTCATGTGGCTTTAGACTGCATGTAATTCGCAGAATTATTAGAACAAATGAGTGCTTGTTAATGCAATTAACGCAGTCTTTAATTCTAGACGTTTTAGTTTATATACATTATATGTCAAATACCATTATAAGTTCTTCAGCAATAATTCTTTCATTATAAAATATCATGTAACGACACTTATGCTGATGTTAGTTACTGATGATCTTATTGTTCAAGTAGGGCATTATTAATACATTTTTTTAAGAACAATACTCATTTCACAAACGCAAAGGTTAATAAATGGTCTGTAGCATGCTAAAACCCAAAGATAACTGTTATTTGCTCAGTAGGCTGTATTTTTAGCTCTTCAGTGTGTATTCCTGTGATCAATGGATACTGTACACTGTGAATGAACCATTACTGTAGGTTACTAGTTCAGCATGTTGGATTCCAAGACTAAAAATATACTGATCGGAAAATCTGAGGCTTGATTTGTGTTTATGTGTTATAATATTGATATCGTCTCATGAATGAATCTCTGTCTGCTTTTCAGGCATGTCATTTTACTGTTTTAATAGATTCTCCTCAGAGTCGTTTTAGTTTTGTGTTAGTATTCAGGTCAGTTCTGAATAAATGTCCATATTATAATTAGATTTCTTAGATTTCATAGCTATTTTAGTAATTCAATTCAATTCAATTCACCTTTATTTGTATAGCGCTTATACAATGTAGATTGTGTCAAAGCAGCTTCACATAAAAGGTCATAGTAAATTGGAACAGTGTAGTTCAGTTTGTAGTGTTCAAGTTCAGTTCAGTTTAGCTCAGTTCAGTGTGGTTTAATAATCACTACTGAGAGTCCAAATATTGAAGGGCAAATGCAACGATGCTCAGCTTTACAGATCCCGAACCATGCAAGCCAGTGGCGACAGCGGAGAGGGAAAAAAAACTTCACTATTCACAGCTATTTTAATAATATCAAGCAACATATTGAGCTGTTTTTTATCAATAGTTTTCATTTATAGATTTTACATTTACTAATTTAACTGACACTTTTGATTGTGTTGTTTTATTTGCATTTAAACTAAATGAAAATGAGACATGTTCTTGGCAACTAGCTGAAAAGGTGTTTGTAGGTGGTTAGGGTATAAGTTATATAGGTTATAGGTTTGTTTTGTGTTGTCAATACTACAATATATACAGTATTATACACTTGCTTGAAGTTTGCTTCAAAAACACTAAAGTATTTACCATAAATTATTAAAGCATAAAAAATAAAAGTATTTATTTTTTATAATATTTTTTATCTTGTGGGATATATTATATGAACTAATTTCTTGATAAATGTAAACTTAAAATATATGTATATAATAATAATATATAAAATATATATATAGAACTTAATTATTACTACAATGTTAATCATTTATTCAGACCATGAATTAATTCTTAACCATTTTTATTTAACCAGCAATGTAAATGTCATCAATAATGGCTAAAATTGTATATTGTCTATAGCCTGACACAAACAGAAACTTGCCAAAGTGACTTGTTTAGATTTACAGTGCAAATCTGTGGATTATTAATATTAAAGTCTCAAGTCAAGTGTAAGGCCCTCTGTGCATTATGCTATTTTTGATACAGATTATATCTAATCTGTTGTGTCTAACAAGACATTTATGTAGTATTTTGTGCTGTCAACATATATGTAGCTTAATTATTAGTCATTATTAATAATTAATTCAGACTTTCTGTTTGCATTACGTCTTATTTCACACAAAAAATTTATCTGTAATGTGTCACAAATAATGAAAATGAACATTGTAGAATTTCTCGTACTATAGGCCTTATCAATATTCATATTTTCAAATCCTACAACATCCTTTTTAAAGTTTGATAGCGATTCAAGATCTTGATTTGTTGATATGATGATCCTCAACTTAATTTCCTCAACATTTACTGTGTTCAGCATAAATACAGCTTAATTATTAATAATCCATTCAGTCATTGTTTGCATTACATCTTATTTCACAAAAAAACATCGGTAACACTTTGTAAGAACTACACACTATAAATCATTTATTAAACATTAGCAAATAGTGAACTCATTATTTGTTAAGCATTAACTCTACATTAATAAACGTTAGAAAGCAGTTTATAACTGCAGATACAAATGCTTATTTCTTGACTTATAAGCACATTTATAATGTGCTTAATGATTGTACTTTCATACTTTGTTAATGATTTATTTTCATTGCTAAATTAAGTATTGCATTATTTACAAACCAGTTAAGCAAAGTTGGTTGTTTTTTAAGATCATTTAGAATGAGGTCATGAATGATTAATAAACTTTTCAAATTAACATTAACATTCTGTGCAGAAATAGCAAAAATGTCTGCAGATTATGTCTGGTCCTACTTATAAGCACATTTATAATTTGCTTAATAATTGTACGTTCATACACTGACTGGTTGATTTTTTATTACTAAATTAGGTATTGCATTATTTACAAACCAGTTGTATTTAAAAGTAGTTGGAAGTTTTTAAGATCGTTCAGAATGAGTTAGTAAACGATTAATAAACTATTGAAATTAACGTTTATATATTTTATTATTCAGGCATATAGTAATGGTTAATTTGTGTGTTAATAAATGCTTTATTAACTCAATTTCATCCAGTTTTGTGACCTAATCTAAAGTGAGGACTATTTATGCTTTATAATTCCCTTATAAAGGACAATTAAAGCCTCAGTTATATTCTAAACAGTAAAAAAAAAAACGACTTTATTAATTTCTATTCATTTGAAGAAACACAAATAAAACTGCATCAAATGAAAAATAAATCTTTGCAACCTTATCTGAAATAAAATTACTGTACAGATTTTAATTTTGCATCCTATTATATTGTTAAATTATTATATTGTTGTTGTTTTATCCAATTTGATGTTATATTTTGACACTCCTGTTATTCAGCAATGTTTAAACTTGAAAGTAATTTTTTTTTAGATAAGATTGCAAAGATTATTGTTTATTTGATACTAAGCCTTTATTGTTATTTATAAGGGATTTATAAAGCATGAATAGTCCTCAATTTAGATTAGGTCACAAAACTGCATGAAGTTGAGTTAATAAAGCATTTATTAACATACAAATTAACCGTTACTATATCCCTGAATAAGATATATAAACATTGATTTCAATAGTTTATTAATCGTTTACTAACTCATTCTGAATGATCTTAAAAACCTCCAACTACTTTTAAATACAACTGGTTTGTAAATAATGCAATACTTAATTTAGTAATGAAAAATCAACCAGTCACAATTTATGAACGTACAATTATTAAGCAAATTATAAATGTGCTCATAAGTAGGGCCAGACGGAATCTGCGGACATTTTTGCTATTTCTGCACAGAATTTTGTTAAAAATCTGCAGATTTATGCGGAACAATTTTGGGACTATCATAACTAAAACCTTAACATATGAACTAATAAGTAATACTTTTTTAACTTGTATTTAATGTTTACAATGCAAATCCAATCAGATCCACTTTATTTGGTAAACAAATCAAGTCTTCTATATAATATATCTACTAAATATTACTTTAAAAACTGTACTGTAACTAAATTATATGAACATTTTCATATTAGTCAATAATATTACTGAATATTTTAAATTTACATTGAATATAATAAATTTACACACATTTACACAAGTAAACAAACAGATTCAATGTTGGGCGAAAAATCTGCGGAAATCTGCGTGCGCAGATTCCGTGTGGGCCTACTTATAAGTCAAGAATAGAGCAGTTGTAGCTGCAGTTATAAACTGCTTATTAACGTTTAAAAATTTAGAGTTAATGCTTAACAAATAATGAATTCCCTAGATGCCAATGCTTAATAAATGATTCATAGTGTCTAGTTATTATAAAGTGTTACCAAAACATCTTTACTGTGTCACAAATAATGAAAATGAACACATTGTAGAATTTGTTCTTTTATTTTTTGCAATATGTACATATTTACATATGATTATGCAGTTAAAAATACATTTGACCAGTAACAATAGTATATACAGTACAGCTGCTCCCAGCAAATGGGTCTGTAAGTTTTCAAGTAGTAGATGGGGATGACAGCAAATCGTCCTTCAAAGCCTCTGGAAAATATCAAAATAATAAAGCCATAAACATTTCATAAAACACTAAAGTGAATTGTTAAACACACATTGGTCTTAATAGTCAGAGGATTTCATTGTTATGGAAGCCACTGTTTCTGCCATGGGGGGAAAGTCATAAAATAAGTAGCAAAAGTTGCACATTTTGGGCTCTATTTTAACGATTTAAGCGCAAAGTCTAAAGCGTGTCCACGTTTGATATTTTAGGGACAAAAAAAATATGTTCTTTAACAAAGTGTGGTCAAAGTTATATCCAAACACACGTCCTATTCTGATGCCCCATAAATGCATTGATTTATGTTGTGCAACATACTGTTAGTGTAGTGATCTGCTGAGGCAAGGAGTCGTTCTCCGCCGGAGTGACATCATCAGAGATCACTCCCTCCAGAAAGCCTGAGTTGAGGTAACCTTCATCAGCACAGCATTCGTCATCCTCATCATCCACACCTACACTGAAGGCCTCCCTCATCTTCGCAGGAAACAGACAGTCCAGCAACACCACCAGCAAACCAATCACAGCGCACAGCAGACCTGGAGATACACCGCAGTCACCAGATTAGCACCTCTTATTAGGTAAGGGACAGAGCACAGCCGTGTAGTCACTGCAGAATTAACTGGGACAGTGTGGTCAGTCTACGGTCTAGGATGGGTTTTATTGTGCAATAGCAGTTGTACAATGACATGCAAGACACAATATTAAGCTGAATTATTTTAGAAGTTCAAAACCTGCGTTAAAAATCGATTATTGCTGAGCAAATAAGTCATTGTGGAGCATTGATGAGGAATAACATATTAAAGTCAGACCTGTTGGGAGCTCCAAAGTTGTTAATCATTGGTATATGCTTGTGTTCAACGCTAGAATTTATGCAGAAAACTACATTACCCATAATGCTGTACAGAAAATGCACCAATCAGCAACCAATGCCTTTTTAATTTCATCTACTTCTATGAATAGAGTGTAACTGAAGTAAAAACTGCATTTATGTGCTATATTACTGCTTATTCTTTTCAGAAAATCAACCGAAGAGTCACAGAAAGCGAAATGCGCAACAATTGCCCACTTCTATGCTCAGTAAATGAAATAATGAGTCCATCTCATTAGGCTCTCGAAATATTAAAATGTATTAAAGGCCTATATATAAACCCATTTTGCAATGATTTTAAATATATGTTATTTGTAATACTATGTGTACTTATATTATTATAACTAAGTATATTCAGATGGAATATTTTGTTCATTCATTTTCTTTTCAGCTTAGTCCCTTTATTAATCAGGTGTTGCCACAGCAGAATGAACTGCCTACTCATCCAGCACATGTTTTATGCAGCGGATGCCCTTCCAGTAGCAACCCATCACTGGGAAACACACATACACACACTACAGCCAATTTAGCCTACCCAATTCACCTACAGCGCATTTCTTTGGACTGTGGGGGAAACCGGAACACCTGGAGGAAGCCCACACAAACATGGGGAGAACATGCAAACTCCACACAGAAAAGCCAGCCGAGGCTCGAACCAGCGACCTTCTTGCTGTGAGGCGAATGTGCTACCCACTGCGCTACCATGCTGCCCGGATTGAATATTTATTTCCTTTAAATAATAGTTTGTCATATTTATCTCATATTTGTACATTTTTCTATATATCATGGCTGTCAACATTTTATTTAAGGCTTTTTTTTATCTTTATGGATGCTAATTGCTAATGCTAACTAATGCTAATGCTAACGTTAATGCACACTCTCACTGCATCCAAAAATGCTATATAGGAGGTCGAAAAGCTGTAGTTTATAGTATGCACTATTTTTTAATTGGTCGTTTTTATTTAACTAGCTGTGTTAAGTTTGTCACTGAAAATAGCAGCAAGAAGGTCGCTGGTTCAAGCCCCGTCTGGGTCAGTAACGAGACTGAAAACTATGAAAGTGTGTGCTCTGATACGCTCATCTAATGAATGTGCAGCCCATTATTGTTGACAAAAAAAGAGGAGACTAAAATGTAGTCAAAATGCTAAAAACGATCCAATAATAACTTCTGTAATATTCCGCTATATTGTGCAGTTCAGTCATTTGATCAGACCGCATGTTCAGTCTCATTACTGCTGCACCTAACGTGTCAAGTTTCTGTTTGTTAAGCCATTTTCATTGACAAAATTAACACAATTAACCAGGCTGCTATCATTGTTTGGATTTATAGTCCAAATTTGTGGCGTGTTGTTCTTATATTATTTATATTTATATATTATTATTTATATTATTATATATTATTATTATATATTATTATATATTATTACGTTTCAAGTCAGCTGATGCGGTGGCACAGTGGGTATCGCTGTCGCCTCACAGCAAGAAGGTCGCTGGTTCAAATCTCGGCTAGGCCAGTTGGCATTTCTGTGTGGAGTTTGCATGTTCTCCCCATGTTTGCTTGAATAAACTAAATTGTCTGTAGTGAATGAGTGTGTATGGATGTTTCCCAGTGATGGGTTGCAGCTAAAAGCGTAAAACATATGCTGGATAAGATGGCGGTTCATTCCACTGTGGCGAGCCCAGATTAATAAACAGACTAAGCCGAAAAGAAAATGAATGAATTTCAAGTTGAATGTAATACACTGTTTATTCATTTACTTTCCTTCGGCTTAGTCCCTTATTTATCAGGGGTCGCCACATCAGAATGAACCGCCAACTATTCCAAGATATGTTTTACGCAGCTAATGCCCTTCCGGCTGCAAACCAGTACTGGGAAACACCCATACACACTCATTCACACACATACTCTATGGACAATTTAGCTTATCCATTTCACTTATACTGCATGTCTTTGGACTGTGGCGGAAACAGGAGCACCCGGAGGAAACCCACGCAAGCACGGGGAGAACATGCAAACTCCACACAGAAATGCCAAGAGGCCCAGCCGGGACTCGAACTAGTGCCCTTCTTGCTTTGAGGCAGCAGTGTTAACCACTGAGCCACCGTGCCGCCCTTAATACCAACAGTTTATTATGCTATTTTAGACATAGCCTATAACCAACCTGTTGTGTCTGACAGGCATTTATGTAGTATTTATTGCTGTCAACTTTCAAGAGTGGTACCATTTCCCATTAGAAGCATTTACCTGTAGCCAGAGCGAGCCAAAAGGAGTGGCTGTAGTCTGTCCTTAAAGACTCTGCTCCTATACTGAAGTCACAAGGGGTCACGTTGTATATCGTTGAGAAGGAAGCCACAGAGAAGAAGATGAAAGCAGCCGTGGCTATCATCATGTAGCCGGCGTAGAGGATGACAGGCATTGAGAAGAGGATATTGGCCAGCAGCCAGCAGCAAAAAGCCGTCCTGTGGGAGAAGGCCATTCTTTACTTTGGCTTGTTTGCATTTGTTGAATAGGACAGAGTTTCTTTACACTACGGTAGGAGATTGCCGGTGTGTGTGTGTTGGTTTACCACAGGTTGGCCGAGGCAAAGTGGCCCGAGTATCTGTACTGGTAGATGAGTCCGCAAGCGCTGTTGTAGGTGAACTTCTCTGCGATGTAAAGGATTGGGTTGGGAAGACCTCGCTCCAGAGCGTCACCGTACTGCTCATCCACACTGCTCGACCAGCTGATTATTTCATTGTAGTTGATGGTTTCGTTTATTTGGATTACTGGCTCACCTGTTGGGACAAACAGAGGAGATCAAAATTACAGAGCAACTTACAATTTCCTGAATTTCAAGGTCACTGGTGCTTATTTAAAGTTATTTAAACCGAAGTGAAAGAGCAGTTTTAAGCTCAATTCATGAGTTACATACAGTTGAAACCAGAAGTTTTCACACACTGTATAAAGAGGCACATAACCATTTTTTAAAAAGTCAGATGTTAATGTGACTGAACTTTTTCTCTTTTAGGTAAGTTAGGATTATCAAATTTGTTTCTGTTATGCTTAATAGCAGAATAACGAGAGAGATATTTTTTGAGAAATTGTTATAACTTTACAGTTTACATAAAATAAGATTATTATGCCTCTGAAAAGCTCAGATGATGGTGTCAAGGTTTTGGAAGTTTCTGATTGGCTGACAACATTTGAGTTAATAGGAGGCACAACTGTAGAATAGTATTTAAGGAAAACCTCAAACACGCTGCTTCCTTGTGTGACAACATGGGAAAATCAACAAGCCAGAATCATAAAAAAAGCCAGATTACAATTTGCTAAATTACACTGGGAAAAAGACTAATATTTAGAGATATGTACTGTGGTCTGATGGAACTAAGATTGAACTGTTTGGCCATAATGACCAGTGTTACATATGAAGGACAAAGGGGAAAGCCTACAAGCCTAAGAACACCATCCCAACTGTGAAGTATGGGGCGGGAGCATCATGTTGTGGGGCTGTTTTGCTGCAGGAGGGACTGGTCCACTTCACAGCATGGATGGCATCATGAAGAAAGAACGTTATGTTAAAATACTGAAGCAACATGTCAAGACATCAGCCAGGAAATTAAAACTTGGCCACAAATGGGTCTTCCAAACAGACCATGACCCTAAGCATACTTCTAAATTAGTTAAAATGTGCTTTAAGCACAACAGATTGAATGTTTTGGAGTGGCCATCACAAAGCCCTGATCTCAATCCTATAGAAAATTTGTGGGCAGAGTTGAAAAAGCTTGTGCGAGTGAATTCTGTCAGGAGGAATGGGCCAAAATTAACAAAAAAACTATTGTGAGAAGCTTGTGGAAGGATACCCAAAACATTTGACCAAAGTTATACATTTTAAAAGCAAAGCTAAAAAATACCAAGGAAATGTGTGTAAACTTTTGACTCTAGAAATTAATAAAAAATTCTCCCCCCAAAAATTCTCTCATTATTCTGGCATTTAGCAAATGTAAATCATTTAGGTAATCCTAACGCACCTAAAATAGTAAACGTTTAGTATGATTTACCATCAGACATTTTTTAAAAAATGGTTATGTTTTTAGAGTTTAACTTCTTTAAACTTCTGGTTTCAACTGTATATTCTGGTGTAGCAGCACGACATAAAAATGTACATGATTTTTTTGGAAAAACCAACATCGATCATCATCTATCATCGAGTACATTTTCAGATGCTCCAGGTGATGGCTAGTTCACACTGCGTGCTTTTAAAGGTTGTCGGATCGCCATCGTTTTCACACTGCATGACTTTCAGGGGTTTTGCACTGCTGGTTTGTGGCTGGAAGAGCAGCCCCTGCATAAAACCCGGATGCCAGAATAGTTAGAGATTCATTTCACTGTGGTGACCTCTGATAAATATGGGACTAAGCCAAAGGAAAAAAATGAATGACTATCAGGGGTGGCGCTGTGTTCATATATACAAGAATATACTAGAACGGTGTTTCTCAAAGAACTTCCTGGAGGACCACCAGCATTGCATGTTTTGGATGTCTCCTTTGTCTGTTACACCCATTACAGGTCTTTCAGTCTAGCTAACGAGCTGGTGATCTGAATCAGGTGTGTTTGGTTAAGGAGACATGAAAAATGTGCAGAGCTGGTGGTCCTCCAGGAACATGGTTGAGAAACACTAAACTAGAAACCATCGCTGACAACTCTGGCTCACAAACGCACTCGAGATATGGTAAGGAAATAGCATTAGACCACGTGCGAGACTGGAAATAGTACCCTGTAATAAGTCATTTGAATAATTTGGCATTTGTACCAAATAATGGCAAAACAATCTACCAATTGTACTATATCAAAGTGGAGGATCGAGGAGATTATGGAGTCTCATACAAATTATGGGAGTTTTCCTGGGAGAAATAACAAAATGGGAGGGTGGCAGAAGATGGGTGTGCCCATAACTCCTTCCCACTGACCTATAGTCTGCTTTCTCTTGGGCTTTTGGTCAGAGTTTCTCAACCATGATCCTGAAGGACCATCAGCTTTGCACATTTTCCACGTCTCATTAATCAAACACACCTAATTCAGATCATCAGTTCATTAGCAGAGACTAAAAAACCTAGGCTGTTTCTCAATTCTAATAACCCAGAGAACGAACTTGCGTTCTTGTGAAGACCGGTCTTGCCTGTAACCTCAGAAGAACGAACTTCTGAAGAATAAATGCTGCACAATACAAATAAAACACACTTTGATACGAATTTCAACAAAGAAACTCCCTTAATGTGTTTATGCCTTTATGAAGATTTTCATGTTAATGTTTCTCCTTTAGGGAAACTCCTGAGATAAATAAGTTATATCTCTGAACTTGAATAATAAATCTATTTAAAATGCTGCGCTTCCCACCTCCCAAGATCACTGAAGAACACATTTTGAAAAACAGCCCTGTAATGGGCGTGACAGATAAAGGAGACATCCAAAACATGCAGTGCTGGTGGTCCTTCAGGAACGTGGTTGAGAAACATTGCTTTAGGTCATGGCAGATGAATTACTCAGGCAGAACTCATTTCACACAGCATGATTTTGAGTGGCTGATTCTCTCTGATTGTCCTTGATAATTTACACTGCGTGATCTCACGAGGAAACGCAAATATTTAACGTTTTGTCAGTTTAGTGGCTAATTCGTACAAATTCATACGAGTTCAGTTGTACGAAAATGTATGATTTTAATGAGGCGTGGCACCTAACCCCACCCCTAAACCCAACCGTCATTGGGGGATGAGCAAATCGTACTAAATTGTAAAAATTAGATCGTCTGAATTCATACGAATTAGCCAATAAATAAAAAAGTTACGAATTGCAGTGAGATTGCGTTGGAGAATCTGTAGAATCTCAGTAGACAATCGATTAAATACTGAAGTAGGAATTGATTATCAGTCCATCGAAACAGGGTAGGGATATGTATTTCCACAGTGGTGAGAGAATGTGGACTGAAAACCTCTGCAGTGACCAAAGCTTCATCAGGAGAAAGAACCGAAAGGCCAGACTGACCTCTGCTGATTAGCATGTTGAGTGCAGAGAAATGGAGCAAAGTTCACCTTAATGATGAAAGCATGTTTCATTTATTTGACTCTAATAGGAAACATTATGTTTGGGAAAGGCTGAACCAAAAGTTTGTAAAGTAATTAGTGAGAGGTGGAGCAGAATGTGTCATATTTGCAGATTTTTTGCTGAAGGATTTGGTTACTTCCTGCTAATTTTGCTAATTCCTGCTTTTCTGGCTGCTCTCTACATTTGATCATTGTGTTTTCCACCAAATAGTAAAAGTGACCTGTGGACAAAAACATCTGCTCACCTTTGAGTGTGATGTTTATTCCATAAAGCCCCACATGAAGGCCCACTTCAGCAGACACCACCGCCGTGCTGAAGGATTTGTAGGTGGTGTTGGCCTTCACTCTGGCTTCAGCCCAGTCTCCAGTGAAATTAAGCACTGAAGTGCAGAAGACAAGTCTAGCATTACACAAGTTCGACACCTCTGAAATAATTACAAGACTTAAAGTATGCTGACATTATTTCTATTGTTCAGCTGAATATTTAGACTCTTACTCACACTTAAAAATGCACGAACATGACAACATTATGTATGAACATGATCGAGTTACGTAACAAGTATGTCAAATCAAGTGTCATTAAATTTAATGAAAGACAATCTCTGGTTATTTTCTTGCCCTTGGTTAAATATCACAGAAGATTTTGACTTTAGTAGATGAAAGGTCAAGCAGGGTTTTGTTGTCTAATGCAAACTGATTCATGCAGTTTAGTTTTGACCTGAGTATGAATTTATTTTAGGTCACTACGCAAAAGATTAATTTATTTTAAAAATAGAGAGATACTCACCAACTAAAACAACTCCAATGAATAAGCTAATGAATATCCTGAACATCCAAAACCATCTCTGAAAAAGAAAGCACGTTGACATCATTTTGCGCATTCGTTCAACGTCTTTGACAAAAACAAAACACAATGTACAAGACTTGATGAAGAATAGGGACACAAGATTGTCCAAAATATGTTACTGTTAGACCTTGAAATAAGTATACAGAAAAAGAATCTTTGTCACTTAATTAAATTCACATACAGTTGAAGTCAGAATTATTAGCCCCCCTGAATTGTTCGCCCCTTGTTTATTTTTTCCCCAATTTCTGTTTAACGGAGAGAAGAGTTTTTCAACACATTTCTAATCATAACAGTTTTAATAACTCATTTCTAATAACTGATTTATTTTATCTTTGCCATGATGACAGTAAATAATATTTGACTAGATATTTTTCAAGACACTTCTATACAGCTTAAAGTGACATTTAAAGGCTTAACTAGGTCCAAATCAGCGATTTCTAGAATATTTATCTTTGTAATGTCAGTAACTCATTCAAGTTCACCACAAACAGCTTATCCACAAAAGCAAGCAAAGACAGGAGAATCCAGCCTGATCTCATGAGGAAACGTAAGTATTTTACGCTTTGTCAGTTTAGTGGCTAATTCGTACGAATTCAAACGAATTCAGTCATACGAAATTGAAATTAAAAAGGAGGCGTGGCACCAAACCCCACCCCTAAACCCAACCGTCATTGGGGGATGAGCAAATAGTACTAAATTGTACGAATTAGATTGTACGAATTCATACGAATTAGACACTAAATCAAAAAGTTACGAATTGCCGTAAGATTGTGTTGGTTAATTAGCTTAACTAGGCAGGTTAGGGTAATTAGGCAAGTTAGTGTATAACGATGGTTTGTTCTGTAGACTGTCAAATAAAACGAATAGCTTTAAGGGGCTAATAATTTGACCTTAAAAGGGTTGTTAAAAAATTTTAAACTGCTTTTATTCTAGCCGAAATAAAACAAATAAGACTTTCTCCAGAAGAAAAAAATATTATCAGACATACTGTGAAAATTTCCTTGATCTGTTAAAAAAATTTCAAAGAGGGGCTAATAATACTGACTTCAACTGTGTAATGTATATTAAATACACATTCCATGGTTGATATCAACTTAAGGTACTTTTATTAACCGTTTTACATGATGGTTACATCATTTTACAGGCATCAAATTAAATTATAAATGAAAATGCCCTTTCATACAGTCTAGCGCATAATTATTCATACCCCTGGCAAATTCTGACTTGAAGTTACTTTTATTCAACCATGCAGCAACATTTTTAAATAATTGTTTTTACGCAAATGATGCAGGCTTTTCCTAAAAGAAGATATGTGAAAAACAAGAGGCTTGAAAAAAATAAGATATTTCTCAGCTCTTATTTACATGTGAACAAAAGTCTGCATTTTCCAGGGGTATGAATAATTCCAGGCTTGACTGTATACACTCTCAAAAATAAAGGTACAGGAGTTGTCACTGGGGCAGTACCATTGTAAAAGATATATATTTGTACCCAAATAGTCCACAGTGGTACCTAAAAGGTCCATATTAGTACCCAAATGTACCTAAAAAGTACCTTTGATGTACTATTATGGACCCTTCAGGGACAAATATGTACCTTTTGAAAAGGTACTGCCCCAGTGACAGCTCCTGTACCTTCATTTCTGAGAGTGTATAAAACCGTCAAGATTGGCTACATTTCACCTCATTTACCATTATTGTATCATCTTGCATATTTCTTTATCGATACAAATCTGTAGATGCCTTGTTTCTAGACTATTTGATGCAACTCACCGATCTGCCACGTATTCCCGGTAGAATGAAGAGGAAACTGACAGCCAGAACTGAGAAAACCAGGATCGCGACCAGCAGGCTGATGTCGATCATGAACGGGCTCCTTTGTAGCGAGTAAAACGGGTAAATGCCATCGTAGAAAGTCATCTTCCCTCCACAGGCGAGAACTAAAGCTGAAAGCAGGACAGTGTTGGCCAGAGGCTCAGTTACCTAAAGATTGCAGATAACAGTCTGCTGGTGTGCACATTTTACACTCACTTTCAGGGGATTGAAATTTGGAGGCTGATATAGCTGAAGTGCATCTTAACCTTACATTTGTATAGTTTTAATTTTACCCATATCCTCACAAACCTTGTTTCCTTCATGAGGATTCAATAAATTTACTCTCTTTTCACACACATTTTAGACATGGACTACTTGTACATTGTAAAAAAAAATCCTGGTTACCTTAAATTTTTAAGCTCAATCGAATTAACCTTATGAGTCCATTGAACTCATATGATTTTAAACTGACTTAATACAGCTTGCGTAACCTATAAAATTAAGTTAGAACATGATTAACTAGTTTAATAAGTTACAATTAACTAAAAACATATGCTGTCAGGACTAATTGATCATATAATTTTTACAGTGGAGTTTGAACATGAAAATGAACCTTTAAGGGATAGTTTACCCAACAATAAAACTTTATTCTGTTTACTCACTCTTGAGTGGTTCCAGCATTGACCAATTTTCTGATAAAAAAACATAAAAAAAGACATTTTGTAGAATGTTGGAAACCAGTAGCGATTGACTTCAGTAGTAGTAGGAAACTCTAAGTACAGACGTTAATGGCTAATACTTCCAACATTCTTCAGAATATCTTCTTTTGTGTTCAACAGAGCAAATAAACTCAAACTGGTTTGATACAAGTGGAGGATGATGAGAAAATTATAACTAAATTTTCAGATTTTGGTACAATATCCCTTTAACCTCACCGATTTATTTCCTTCAGGAGGATCCAATAAACAAGTGCTCTTTTGTAGGTTTTTGTGGTATAAATGTTAATTGAAAGAAATACTTTTTTTTAATCAGGAGGATTCATTAAGCATGTGCTCTTTTGTGTTGTAATTTTAGCAGCTAAAAATGCTTATTTTAACAAATATAGGTGCACTTTTTTTGTTTTAAAAAATTTAGTTGATGCTTAATCTCTCTAATTTGTTTCCTTAAGGACGATTCAATGAACACACACTTTTTGTATTAAAACAGACATTAAATCAAAGTTAATTCAGCGAACCTAAACAAATACTTGTACTTTTAAAAAATACAAACTTAACCAAACTTGTTTCCTTAAGGAATTTTCAGTGGAAATGCTCTCTGTTGTATCATAACTTTAACAGTAAAAGAAAAAGAAAAAACACGTTACTAAAGTGCAATTTGTAAATGTTTCTGTAGGCCTATTTGCATTTTGCATGACATTATAATATTTACATTTGCCGTTTCCAACCACGTAGAGTTTTAATATGTGAACTAGGTCTACATGCTAATGCTTTAACTTTTTAGAAGGTGTTAAAGGTCACCAGCAATTCTGAGCCCATGCAACTACGTGAAGTGCCGGAGGGGCGCTAATGTTGGCTACGTGCAGACTGCAAAGCCCCCAGGAGTGGCAGTCGGTTCTCAAATCGATCATGTCCGAAAGAAACCAGTTATATTCCAAAAATCGCTACAACCTGTTCTAATTCATGCGAATAGCCACTAAATCAAAAAGTTACGAATTGCTGTGAGATTGAGTTGTCTAGACTAGAGAGCGAGACCTGCTGCTGCACGGTTCTGGTCCACTAAAGAACCGGTTAAAAAAGAACGATTCGTTGCGAACTGACCACCACGAGAATCCATTATTAAAACCACTTCGACTTAACATTGGTCCTGACGTAGGCATATTCATTGAATTTTTTTTAAACATCCTAAGATTTATTTCAAATCTGTGGTTGAAAATATCAATACAGGATAGGTAATATTTTGATTTTTGTTTTGCACCAAACTTTGCACGAAGGCAATGGCTGTCTTGCCAATTTAAATACAGAAATAAGCTACTTTGCCCTTTTACATATTGCATTGTAATTATATTAGGCTACATTTCAAAACAAAATTTGCTACTCATATGCATCATAGTCACACGTAGATTTAAGCATGAAATCGCTAGTACAAGGAAAACGCTATTACAGTTGTTAACGCTCACGCAAGTAAAATTATAAAACAACACAGTGTAACTCCAAGTGTTCCTTTTATTTTTTTTAGCAGTATATATATATATATATATATATATATATATATATATATATATATATATATATATATATATATATATATATATATATATATATATATAGTTATAGTTTGCACCCAACCGTTAAACTAGCCTACTTTTACTACAGAAATGCAGAATATTTCCTTAAAAAGTAATTAATTAATTTCGTTAATACAATATCACATATTCACAGATCTAAATCGTAATTTAAACACCTCACTTAAAATACATCGAGAGACCCTCCTCATTCAACAGCCCGTTATAATGCAACTGTCCTGCTCAGGTAAACCGGTCCAGGTAAGCGCACCTTCTAGTGATTTTTAACGTGAATAAAGATACTTTATTATCGTAAATCAGATCCCCCTGAAGTCTGACAGAATAAGATGTTACCTGATAGACATTCGTAGATCTACAACTCACCTGTGAACCCAAAGAGAGCCGCAAAACGGGACGGAAAAACGTGTGTCCTGGAAATAAGGTGACCGGGTCGGCGCTCATCTTTTAAACGATCGCACTTCCTAATAACAGCTTTGATTTGCATTGATTGGTATTTCCAGAAATAGGTGTCAACCTCTCACGACCAGCCATGTAACTTCATTAAGTCAGTGTGAAACAGTCAGGTGTGGATGTGGGTCGGACTCTCATTCCGTCACTCAATCTGCCGCTTCCCTTGCTGCCATTCGGTCTGCTGCGGTCAGGCGAGCTCTATATGCTGCTTAAAGACAGCTGGGACTATATTTTTTAGTTTAATTGTCTTAACATTCCCGCTAAAGTCCCTGCTTTGTCATTCCTGAAGGAAAGTTGTGTCTCTCGCACACTGCAGTTAGTGTTTTCTCAAGTTTGAGGTGAAGTGCTCTTGTTCAGCTTCATTGGTCTGCGAGAATGGCTTTATTTGAGCTACTTTTGAGGACTTTTTTGGCAATGTTTTCTCTCTGTCAAGCTGTTGGTGAGTAGAAATCTATCTATCTATCTATCTATCTATCTATCTATCTATCTATCTATCTATCTATCTATCTATCTATCTATCTATCTATCTATCTATCTATCTATCTATCTATCTATCTATCTATCTATCTATCTATCTATCTATCTATCTATCTAGTCTGTCTGTCTGTCTGTCTATACGTTTAACATGTATTGCTTTTTAATAACTTCAATATTTTCCAATTCAACTTTTATCTAAAGTTATTGTACTAAAATTAAAAAGTACATATAGAAGTGTTTGCTTTTGTTGTTTTAGACTTTGAGTTTGAATCTAAAGCAATAAAGGTGTAATATAACTTTAATATTTCGTATATTATAATGTATTATGTTTGATTTTTATTCCTGAGGAACAAAAATATAGGCTATAACCATGACCTTTGTATATCATGATTTACAGAAGGCAACACTAAAATGGCATTAAGATATCTAAAATATTTAAAATAATAATCATTTGAAGGCACATGTAAAGACAGTTTGATGATCACGAAGCCCCAAAATATAAATTTATTGTTATTTTAAGTTTATACTTTTTGTATATATACATTTCTTTCAATCCACCAGGTTAAGAACATTTTTTTAATCATTTAAATATGAAAAAATGTGAGGACTTATGATTTTATAAGTTTTATAAAATGTTTTTAACAAGGCATAATAAGTATGTTGTTTTATTTTCACATAAATACATTTGTTACGATGAGCAATGGTGGACTGATCACCTAAATTTTGTCATATTAATATACAAGTTATTGCATTTTATGTATTCTGCATATAAAAAATTAACACAGGCATCAAAATGGGATGCCTCATCCTCCAAACATGAAAATTCATTAGTTAATTCATTAATGTATCAATTAAACAATGTAATATTTCAGTATTATTCATGAAAGTTACAGTGAAGTGTTGGAATAAATTACGCTTCAATCAAGATTAATCAACATACAATGATACAAGTTATTACAGTTAATGTTTTCTATGTGTAAATGATCAGTAAGTGAATTAACAAAACATTAAATATAACTTTTCATGTCATTCAGTAAATTAAACATTAATCAAGATTAATCAACAAATGATTTCCTTTTACAAGCAAAAAGTAGCAGTAATTGCTATTGTCATGAATACATTTTTTGTTTCCCTTATAATTACGGTATCTTTGAGTATATGCTGATCATCTTCGTTTAAAGGGATAGAAAATTCTGTCATCATTGTACCAAACCTTTATGAGTTTCTTTTTATCCTCTTGATCACAAAAAGAAGATATTTTGAAGGACGTCTCCATATATAATTTTTTAATCTACCATAGACGTCAATGGCTGCCATTTTCCAACATTCTTCAAAAAACCTTCTTTTGTGGTCAACATAATTAAAAACTCATAGAGTTTACTTCAAATTTCATTTTAGGGTGAACAATACCTTTATATTTTTGGCCATAACTATAATAAACTCTAAACTTTGAATCAAAATACCTACACACAGTATATTTGAGTACAGCATGTGAATGAATTATGAATCATCTGAATGACTGTTAATGACTCGCTATTATCTGGAACCAAACAGGCGCTTATTCTAGCATTACTTGGGAAGTTCAAAGGTATGATGGCTGGTACAATAATTTGGCAGATCACGATCGAGGGGCTGCAGGTGAGTTGAGATTTTATTGCATTTAGGCCAAACTCAAAAAACGTGCCATATAGTAAGCATGCAGCTGTTTGTGTCTCCAGATGCGCCTCTGGTTCGTCTGTATCCAGCGCAGTACATGGATGGGGTTTATCTGGCCAGACAGGAGCCACACCTGCCCAACCCTCGGCAGATCAGCACCACGGCCATGAGCGGACAATCCGGTCTGCTGTCCTACAAGAACAGAAGCGTTCTCTCCGTGGCCTTTGGTGAGGGTTTGCTTCATTTCAACAAGGTGCAGCCTGATGATTGAAACACAGCCAGTCCTTTAATTATAAGAACATTTCAGGAAGATTGCATTTCAGTCAAGACCTCCCTGAGTGGCATTTACCACAAGAGGAAAGGGGGTTTACTCAATAAATATTTCATCAAAAAATGGTTCTCTGTAAATAAATGCTGGCCTTCACTCAATTCCTTCATTAAACTTAGTCGTATTTGCAAATTTAAGTGGATTGAACAATAAAAATTAAGATGTCCTCCCAAAAAACGTTAGAATTGTGTTGTTTATAGAAGTGTAGTTGTTTTAGACTTTGCGGTTGAATCAAAATAACACAAGTGTAATACAACTTTCAAGAGTTCACACTTAGCCGATGATTCATCAAAGCTTGTTTGGCATGCTGTCCCGGGAGAGAGCCCCGAGCTCAAGGGATCCTCGAGCCCGGGGCTTCCTCCCGTTTGCAGAGCGAGAGGGGAGCCCGAGCTCGGTGGATCTCAGAACTCCCCGTCTGCAGTAGCTAAGGGAACATGTGAGGAAAAAAGGGGGGCTAGACAAATGCTTGATTGTTATGCATGGTGTATATATTTGAATGGTGGGAGGAAACCGGAGAACCCGGGGAAAACCCACGCGGACATGGGGAGAATATACAAACTCCTCACAGAAACACCTACCGACCTGGCAGGACCAGGGCTGGCAGTGTTCTTGCTGTGGGGCTAACAGTGCTAACCACTGGGCCTCCGTGCCGCCCGATCTATAGTGAAGGAGGAGAATGGGGGAGGAAGGGGGGTTTCTTCCAAACGAAGATAAAGTGGACTGAAAACTGTGGTTATTTATAGTAGCTTATGGCTCATGTGATTGGATGATACTGATTAGCTTAATATGAGACCGGCTGTGATAAATCATAGGCACGTGATCCTCTCAAAATTAGTTTATGAATAAACCTCACTTAATATGTTGTACATTAGAACGTATTCTGTTTGATTAGATTCTTTTCCTGAAAAAACTAAATTATGACCTTCATATGTTTTTATCAGACTCCCACTAAAATGTCATTATTTCTTAGATATCAAAAATATTTAGACTAATAATATTTCAATAAATAATTGAATTTAAAAAACGTTCACTGTAAAAAAAAATGGAAGGTTCCACATTCATTCATGTAACTTAGTGATTTTACAAATTTAAGTGGATTGAACATAAAACAATTAAGTTGTCCCCTCAACTCATTTCAAATAGGTAGTTTGAACAAGCAGCAAAAGTATTTTTTAAGTGTTTGCTCACCCTCACAGATAAGAGTATATGACTATTTGTCTTATGTTTAATATGAGTCAAAATGTGTTTAAAAATATTGTCTTATGTTTATAACATGTCACATATTTTTTGGGATAGCCAAAGGAACCACATTTGAGTCAAAATTAGCAATTTTATTTTTATTTTATGGCAAAAATCATCCATTCATTCATTCATTCGTTTTCTTTTTGGCTTAGTTCCTTTATTAATTAGGGGTCGCCACAGCGGAATGAACCGCCAACTTATCCAGCACATGTTTTACGCAGCGGATGCCCTTCCGGCCGCAACCAATCACTGGGAAACACACAAACACTCTTGCACACTCTCACGTACACTAGGCCAATTTAGCTTATTCAATTCACCTGTACTCCATGTCTTTGGACTGTGGGGGAAACCGGAGCACCCGGATGAAACCCACACGATTGTGATACTGCATTGCCTGCCAAAAATCATTTGAATATTAAGTAGAGATTAAGTAGAGAGAGTACAATCTTCTATGAAGACTTTTTCAAAATTTTTCCTTCCGTAAATCGATCAAAACTTATTTTTTGATGGTAATATGCGTTGCTAAAAAGGAAATTTAAACAGCTTAAAGGTGATTTTCTTAGCATTCATATTTTTCTCAGATTCTAGATTTTCAAATAGTTGTATCTCGGCCAAATATTGTCCTATTCTATCAAACCATACATCAAAAGAAAGATCATTTATTATTATTAATCACAAATTGATCCTCATGATTAGTTTTGTGATCCAGGCTCACGTATTGGTTGCTCTTTTTCTCATATAAAACTTTTCCCCAGGAGAAATTTCTCTGGAACTTCCAAAATGACAAAAGCATCATAAAATGACTCATGCATGATAAAAAAAACCCTATTAAATACCTATTTTTTTCATAATGAAGTCAGTACACAAAGAATCATTTTTGAGTAATATCCTATTATCTTATTCTGTAAGACTCTTTGCTAAATGACTTAATGTGTGAGATGTCATGAAAATGATTCACTGAATGAACTGATTCACCTCTCAGTATTTAAGTTCACATGCACTAATTCCCATCAGCCAGAACTGCCCAACATTTTAAATCCAGTTAAATTAGTTGTCGAATAAAATGCTTTCCTCCTGCTGTTTATTTCGAAAATGATAATTGCACTCAACCACAAAAAAAAAAGATTATAAATTATATTTCATTTAATGATGTACAGTTATAGTAAGATTTATTAGCCCCCCTTTGAATTTTTTCCGCCTTTTTAAATAACAGAGCAATGAAATGTTCACAGTATGTCTGATAATATTTTTTCTTCTGGAGAAAGTCTTATTTGTTTTATTTCAGCTAGAATTAAAGCAGTTTTTAATAAAAAACATAAACAAAAAACATTTTAAGGTCAATATTATTAGCCCCTTTAAGATATATTTGTTCTGACTGTCTACAGAACAAACCATCGTTATACAATAACTTGCCTAATTACCCTAACCTGACTAGTTAACCTAATTAACCTAGTTAAGCCTTTAAATGTCACTTTACGCTGTATAAAAGTGTCTTGAAAAATATCTAGTTAAATATTATTTACTGTCATCATGGCAAAGAGAAAATAAATCAGTTATTAGAAATGAGTTATTAAAACTGTTATGATTAGAAATGTGTTGAAAAAATCTGCTCTCTGTTAAACAGAAATTGGGAAAAAATAAACAGGGAGGCTAATAATCCAGGGGGTTTAAAAAGTCTGACTTTAACTGTATTTATTCATTGTTGGTAACCCATTGAGCATTCCAATGAATGAACAGTTTCTAAAATAACTGGGTCACACTTTATTTGAATGTACAATTAACAAACCATTAACTAAGACTTTTAGCTCAATAAACACATAATTTGCTGGTTATTAATAGTTAATATGTAGTTGTTGGGTTTAGGTATTGGGTAGGATTAGAGATTAGAATATATGCTTTGTAAGTACAAATAAACAGTCATTATCTTAATAGTAGGCAGGTAATACGTTTGTAATTAATATAGTGCAAATATCTAAAGAATTGTAACCATTTGTGGAATGGAAAGACTCCACAGGTGTTAAAGCTTCTTCATGAATCTTTCAATGTCAACAAACAACCTTCATTTTATAGAGGGTGTGCTTACTAGTATGGACAGAATCCGCTGACATTTTTTTGCTATTTCTGTGCAGAATTTTGTTTAAAAAATTTACAGATTTATGCAGAATTATTTTGAGACTGTAGTAACTAAAAACTTAAAGCATGAAATGAAAAATAATAACTTTTATTTATTTATTTATTTATTTATTTATTTATTTATTTATTTATTTATTTATTTATTTATTTATTTATTTATTCATAGGCTTGCAATGCAAGTCCAGCTTGATCCACTTGTTTTATTAAGTCTCTCATATAATATATCTACTAATAGACAGAAAACTTTGCTTTACAAACTGTATTTTAAATAAATCATATAAACCTTGGAATATTACTTGATAATATTGCTGAAATGAGTATAAAAACTGAAAACATATGTATTTACACACATTGTAAATTGACACACATAAGTAAATAAAGTGATTCAATGATTGGCTAACAAAAATTTCCGCATGTGCAAATTCCACGTGGGCCTACTAGAATAAGTTTATAGCATTCTAATCGAAGCATTTGGTTTAACTGAGGTATTTTGCAAAAAAAAAAAAAAAAAAAAAAAAACAGATACAATTAATAAGGTAAATATAACAACTGAAACAAATGTAACTTTTAATGGAAAAGATCATGTCTGTCCCTTTCACCTTAGGTTATCATGTGTGGTCTGAGATCTCCGAATCCCGCAGGGCTGGTTGTCCACCAGAGTTCATGCACATCGAAGTCCAAAAAGACGATCCTGTTTTTGCCTCCAACTCTTCCCAGCCTGTGCTGCTTCAGTTCCAGAGGGCAGACTGGGACACGAGCACGGGCAAAAGCCCCAACAACCCCCGGACACAGGTGCGCATATACTGTAGTCATTATACACAGTGGATTTGGACAATAGTCCTGCTGAGTTTATAAACTAGTCTCACTGGAGTGGGGAGATATCTCACTGCTTGACATACAGTGTTAAAAATTCTCCCTATAAGATTTACACTCTAATGCTGGTTCGATTAGGGCTGCGCACTGGTGTCAAAAATGCTCTAATAAATAAATGTACACTGTAAAACATATCTGTTAATTAACAGTTTCTGTATTTTGTGATTGACCAGTGTTTTTCATTTATTTACGGTTGTGAATTGCATTATAGGAGCTTGATCTCTGCTCTGTCGACTTTTGATGTTGAAAATTCAACTCTACAGTTTAACAAAGGGACTTTTGTTGATATTTTAGTAGTTGAAATAATATAATAAATGTATAAGAAGTAAAATATAGAGAAATAAGTCTATAAAATAACAGAAAATGTACTGGCAGTTTATTACAAGGCTTTTGTAAGGCAAGGCAATTTATATAGCATATTTCATACACAGTGGTAATTCAAAGTGCTTTACATAAACAAGACTAAAAAAGACACGTATAAGAAAATAAAATAAACAATGATTAAAAACAGATTAAAATGTGTTTAAACAGGTTATAAACGAATTTTAAAAAGAATAGTGTAATATACAACACCAACCCAGACAATATATCCCTTTAAACTATCATTTTTCTTTATAAAAGTCACTTTTTATAACTGGAAAAGTAAATAAATAAAAACATGAATCACAAAACAAGGAAAACTGCTACTTTACAGATGTGTAGAATGCACATTTCCAAACAAAGAGATTTACTGACAAAAATGTCCTTCAAATTCACTTTAAAATATTAGTCGAGTGTTTGAAATAACTTCTGCTGAACAGATGTGGGTGTATATTACAGAAATCATTATGTTTTACAGCATTCTATGGTATTTTTGGTTACAAAATAAAAAGATGAAATAAATACTTTACTAAAAGTTTTATTCTTTGTCTCGCAGTGGATTCATATGAATAATCAGCATGAATATTGTTATCCCAACACATAGCAGCAAGTATTATGAGTTTTAAGAGATTAGTTCATCCAAAAGTCAAACTTCTTGTATTGATTACTGACCTTTCAAACCCCTGAATCCTTCGTTCATTCTTGGAAATTTTTTTTAAATATTATAATTTCCCTCAAGCAAACGCTAGCACAAGTGGTTTCCGTAATACTGATTTATTTGATGGCTTTTCCCCAAATCCACCGTGAAAACTAAACAATAAATACAAAACAAATAAACTTAATACAAATCAAAACATACATAAGCAAACAAACAAACTTTAGAAACTTTAAACACAAAATACAAATATAAAGCAAAATACCTCGTTGGCTGCATGCTATATGAAAGAAATTGTCCCTTAAATCACTTGAAGTCCTTGTTGAAGTCAATACGTTCATTGACGAGCACATGCAAACAATTCATGTTTGCAGATCGCTTGCTAACAGGAAATGATAACCTCATTTTTTAGATGAAATCCTGGAGTTCTCTAATCCTATAAACAGCAAAGGTTGAAAGTGACATGAAGCTTCAAGAACACTTTTGCATAAAAAAACAGTAAATATAACTTTATCTATGCCTTATTAAATCAGGGTGCGCTTTTACACTTGCATGTCGCACTGCTGACTTTAATGGCAATAGTAAACACACACCCTAGCCTGAAGCGGGAAAGAAGGTGAACAAAAATTTATTTACAGTTTTTTTGCTGCACAAAAGTGTTCTTGGAACTATATCTGATTACAGCTGAATCTCTGAAGTCACATGGAATGTTTTAATAAAGTTTTTGGTTCCTTTTATGGATACCGAACAATCGGGACCATAGCTGTCAATGAAGGATAAGGGAGCTCTCCGATTTCTAAAAATCTAAGATATCTTAATTTGTGTCCCGAAGATGAACGAAAGTCTCAGTAGATATGAAAAAATGGCAGAATTTTAATTTGAGTGAACTAACCCTTTAAGGAATTGCTCAAGGCTCTTTTTGAGATCTGTGGACTAAACTGTCTAGATTGTTTTGATGCTGCATGTTTTATCGCTGTTTTTTTTTATTTTAACTGTTTGAAAATGTGTAAATGTATAACATTTTTAGAGTAAATGTGCTCTGTTTGTCTTTAAGTCCTTATATTACAATTTTGTTGTAAGGCTTTATGTGACTCTTGTTCTTGAAAGGTGCTTTAGAAATAAATTGTACTCACTTTAGTTTTTCCCTCTGACTGAATTCAGGTGAATCACGTGACAGCGTGGATCGACGGTAGCTCCATCTATGGATCCTCCAGCTCATGGACTGATGCCCTGAGAGAGTTTTCTGGAGGACGTTTGTCTTCAGGTTCCTCTCGGGACATGCCGAGGCGCAGTAGCAGTGGGTACCTGATGTGGAGCTCACCAGACCCCAGCAGCGCCCCTGACTCCGGCTTTCAGGAGCTCTACGGTGAGTAGGCGTGTCACGATGTCTATTTTTGTTGTACGATATATTGCACCAAAATATATTGCAATAAACAATAATATTGTCATTTTAAGACCATTTAATACCCCTCATTTTATAATGCCAGAATGACAATATAATATCATCACAATGCAAGTCCTCTTCTTCGAAGACAACTTAATCTTTTAATCTTAAGAATATTTCATTTAATTATAGTCATTTTAACAGTTTAATAATTAGACATCGGAATCAGAATACGAAAACGCTTATCCTAAATAAACAAATAATAGTAAATCTTAACAAAAAAGTGCAAAGTAAAAAGTAACAGAGGCTGCGATATCTGCTACCAGATCTATTTTCAGTTGTCGGAAACCCACATGAAAATATACTATAGTATTTTATAGTAAATACTATAGTGTTTTTTTAACTATACTGACACTGACACCTATAGATTGAGATGTTTATTGGTTTATTTCATGAATTGGTTTTTATGTATGGGCGATATATAATGCATCATTGTGGAGCGATAAGTCTATATATTGATTTTTGTGACAGGAATAACAGTAAGGCATACTGTAAAGCAGTCTTAGTGCATTTATTTGTCAGCCTACTAGAAGGGTGTCAAATGATCAATCAAGACTTTTTGGCCTGGAATGTTCGGGTCATGCTTTCTAGTGATATCCCTGGAAATTAACACCACGGTATCGATGGAAAACATTTATAAATTGCATAAATAGTTCTTTTTATGGATTAAAAATAGAAAATATTGAGTTATTTACCGATAAGTGGAGTCTTTAAACTAATTTCAAGAGGAGCATGTGACTTGATTGATCGTGGCTGGTCTCTCATCCATAATCAGTAATGAGCCAATCAGATTAATCCAAGCCTACTATAAATAGACAGATTTCATCCTACTGCCTTATCTTCATTATGGAAGAATCCCCTCTTCCACCCCATCTCCTCCTTTTCCTTCTTTACTAGGGGGAGCTCTCGTCTGTTATGGCCCATTTCCACTGAGTGGTACAGTACTGTACAGTACCCGTCACCTTTATCAGGCTTGCGTTTCCACTGCCAAAAGGGTACCAATGGTAGGCGTGGTGATCGATAGAAAGTTTCAGTCCACGTCATTCTCGCTCGAGGAAATGTCAGCTGAAGTAAAGCTGTACGGGTCGTTCATATTTCTTATGAGAAGCTCTTCTCACAAAACAGATGCTTTATACACATGAATACTGTAGAAATGTTCATTACTAACCTTTCCAAAGAGTCAGTGAGGGGCAAAGTTCAAAAGGGAGACAGCTCTGGGGAAAAAGCTGTTCCTCAGTCTGCTGGTTTTTATCAGGGGGAGCCTGAAGCGTATGCCAGAAGGCAGGAGAGAAAACAGTCTGTGAGCAGGGTGAGAGGTGTCCTTAAGAATACTGCATGCTCGGCGCAGACAGTGTTTCTTCTGGATGTCCTCAATGGCTGGCAGTGTAGTCCCTGTGATGCGTTGGGCAGTTTTTACCACCCGCTGCAGTGCCGTACGCTCAGCAACAGAGCAGCTAATCTATTTGCTTATACGTTTATTTAGCATAAATGAAGCAATTAAGCATAAATTAATAGATTATCCATAAATATGTAAATAAAGTTAAATTAACTAAATAGATAGTTCATTTATTTGTTTATACATTTTTGTCAAAAATATAAATTAATAGATTTTTAAATACATAAATAATTAAACAAACAAAGTATAACTAAATAAACAGTAGTAATTAGTTAATTAATTAATTAATTATCATGTTTGTTTATTTATTTATTTATTTTTATTTATTTATTTGTTTGTTTATTTGTTTATTTTATCTATTTATTTATTTTTATCTATTGTTTGTTCGATAAATTATTGTTCCATGAATGAATGGATGCAGTACACACATTTGTTTTCGAACAAACTAATAAATAGACAACTAGATACTATACTATAGAGTATCTGTTTGTTTTTTATCAGTAGTGGTAGTGGTAGTAGTATTGTTGTTGCAACTACAGTACAGTTATTGCATTGCATCATTTTAGCAGTCACTATGGTTATGTGGAAAACATTTGTTTTGTTTTGTTTTGTTTATTGTTTATTCAATAAATGATTGTTCCATGAATGAATGCAGTACACACATTTGTTTTTGAACTAAACTAATAAATAGAGAACTAAACAATTGTATTCATTTAGTCATTCATGCATGTACAGTATCTGTTTGCTTGTTTTACCAGTAGTTGTAGTAGTGTTGTAGTCATGCATTTTATACGTTATTTAGCAGTCACTATGGTTATGTGGAAAACATTTCTAAGGGCTTCAGGTAAGGTCTTTTTTGCTCTTAATCTTGTCTTTTACCAGTTTAAATCCCTTAGAATCAGCATTTGTTCACTAATACCCATAACAATGTGTGGTTGTTTTGTTGCTTTAGAACATTACATTACACCATTATGAGGCACGTCAAATTCTCTGAATAAACCACAACTGTTGCTTAACTCAAATAGTCAATCATTTTTTGAAAATAATCTTCAATTGAGGAATATTTACCTCTTGTATATACAGTAAGAATTAAGCAGTAAAGTATAAGAGGACACTTGTGTTGAAACTTCCATGTGAAGCCCTCAAAATAAAGTATGCAAGCCGTGGTTTTGAAGTTGTAGTTTTTTGTGTGTCCTCAGAGTTCGGGAATGCCTGGGCCAATGAGAACATCTTTTCAGTCACTGAGGGAATTATTTGGTTTCGTTACCACAATTACCTGGCCTCCAAACTGCACGAGGAGCAGCCCTCTTGGTCAGACGAAGAGCTTTTCCAGCACGCTCGAAAGAGGGTCATTGCCACATTTCAGGTGAAGCCAATAATCCGCCATCACTGACTCATTTCATCTGACAGGTGCCAATTTGAGGGACAAACCACAAGATAATTCACTGTACATACTCTGAACTCTAGCACAGTGTTTCTCAACCATGTTCCTGGAGAACCACCAGCTCTGCACATTTACCATGTCATGTTTGATTCAGATCATCAGCTCATTATCAGAGACTGAAAGACCTGTAAGGGGTGTGACAGAAAGGAGACATCCAAAACATGCATCCAGGAACATGTTTGAGAAACACTGAACTAGCATATGAGTCTGATTTGTGAACGTGTTTCGTCTTTTCACAGAACATTGCCTTTTATGAGTGGCTGCCGGCCTTTTTGGGAACACAAGTGACTTCTTATCCAGGTGAGAGAGTGAATGTGCACACAACAACACTGTTAACTGACACTGAAGTGCATTAGTGATAAGTTTCACACATAGACAACAAAGTTATCTCAGCTATTCACTATTCATACTGTACATGTACTCACATAACACATGATACTAGAATTTCAGGTACATTTAAAATGATGTTTTATTCGTTTGCTTTAAACTGGAAAGAAATACAGCAAGTGTATATTTTACAGTAAACTGAATCCGTTAATAATGTAAAATAATACTTTCTGAAATGTGACAGGGAACATCTGGTTCTGTTACTAATTTTTGCTTCACTAACAGAATTAATAGTAACAGAGTTGACATTTTCCATCATTTTGTTCTTTAGCGTGAGATGTTAACCTCAAATCAGAACCCACATGGCATGTCTAAAACATATTAGTTTTAAATAAAAGCATAATTTTATATATGCAAAAAATGCAAGTCAATATTATTAGGCCCCTAAAATTATTATTTTTTCTTTCTCGATTGGATTGGATTTAATTCGATCTTACCTAATTAACCTAATCAGCCTAGTTAAACCTTTAAAGTGCACATTAAGCTGAATACTAGTATCTTGCAAAATGAGTAGTACAATTTTATGTATTGTCATTATGGCAAATACAACAAATAAATGTATTAAAACTGTTTAAATATGTATACAGTTGAAGTCATAATTATTAGCCCAGCAAGGAAATTTTCACAGTATGTCTGATAATATTTTTTCTTCTGGAGAAAGTCTTATTTGTTTTATTTCAGCTAGAATAAAAGCAGTTTTTTAATTTTTTATGAACCCTTTTAAGGTCCAAATTATTAGCCCCATTAAGCTATATATTTTTTCGATAGTCTACAGAACAAACCATCGTTATACAATAACTTGCCTAATTACCCTAACCTGCCTAGTAACCTAATTAACCTAGTTAAGCGTCTTGAAAAATATCTAGTCAAATATTAGTTACTGTCGTGATGGCAAAGATAAAATAAATCAGTTATTAGAAATGAGTTATTAATATATTATTATAGTTATTAGTATACTCTCTCCGTTAAACAGAAATTTGGAGAAAAAATAAACAGGGGGCTAATAATTCAGGGGCTAATATATATATATATATATATATATATATATATATATATATATATATACACACACACACACACACACACACACACACACACACACACACACACACACACACACACAACAGTGTTTAGCATTTTTCCTTATCGCAAACACAACAGTAATCTGCTAGTATTTGCTCTGCTCTGGCTTTTTCGGGGATAATTATTGTGATCATCTGATTGCAACGGAGAAATACAAGTAAATCTCTGTAGACTGATGGCATTTCATGCCGTTCAGCCTTATAATCTTAAAATGTCAGCAGAATCACCTGTTTTTTCATCACTTTAGACATTACGCTTGAGAATCATTCAGATACTAGCTAACGGCTTCTGCTGTTCTGGTGTCAGCTGCAAATGTGAATGAATGGCGGAAGAAAGTAGTTCCTTATACAAAAGGATTTTGAGACTCTCCGTGTTTGATTTTCTTTTTTATATACACAGTTATGCCGTCGAACTGTTGTATAAATGCAATATCACAGTCTTAGCAGTGTGATATGGCTGTATATGCTCATTGGTGGGGCAATAAGGCACAATGCACGCCGCCCACCAGTGCAATTCAATTTTATTATACTATTACAATTGCCTCTCTGGCTATACCACTAACTGTGCCCTCTTTCTCTCTCTCTCTCTCAAAAAAAAAAAAAAAAAAATACTACTAATGTTTTGCTTCTTAGACTTTTACACACCTGAAACTTGTCTATAGCGCTTGTTCACTGCTGCTCTTATAGTTGTGTAAATTGCTTCCTTGTCCTCATTTGTAAGTCGCTTTGGATAAAAGCGTCTGCTAAATGACTAAATGTAAATGTAAATGTAAATATTAGAATGACCATATTTTATCCATGACCCACAGAAGATGAAAATAGTAGTTAATATTTACATTAACTATATGGAACAAAGCAACAACATGCAAATAAAAAGCCATCAGCCTTTTAATTTTTTTTTTCATTGGATCATTATCTTTGCGTTAAATTAACAACACATCGACAGCGTCAGCTGCAGCAGATTGATTTAATAGCACCAGGTTAAACTTTGACACCTTTATGGCAACCAAATACATTAAAAATAAATACAGGCCACAACTGAACATTGAGGATGATCTCTGAGTGGTGGTCTCCAAAATTAAACCAAGAATAGACATTTTGTCCACCGGTGTTATGAAGCGGACAGGAGACAGAGGTAAGGAAACGTTAGGGTGTTTATTGAATGACAACAAGGAGCACATGAAGGATAGCCAGGAGGATCAGGAATGATGTTGGGGTCTTTTCCTCCGTGGCTGGGTAACAGGAATACACGAGGACGGACAGCACACACCAGATACAGCTGACAGAGGATGACACAGACTTGGAAGGACTGGAAGACAGGACGATTCGGGAGGACCAGGAAGACTAGGAGGAATACAAAGAGAACAGGTAAGTAAATCGTTTGTTTAGCTGAGGATGACTACGCTGAGTGGTCGCTCAGTTGTCCGCTTTCGTCGAGACGAGCCCGGACAATGAGCGACTGGAGTGCTGTGCTTTTATCTGGTGCTCGTGAATGTGATGCAGCTGTGTGCTCATTAGAAGTCAGGTGATGGTGATCTTCGTGAGTGGGGGTCGTGAGAGCCTGACCAATCCATGACAGTACCCCCCTCCCCAGGGCCCGCTCCTGAGGGCCGACACCTCCGACGCCGTGGTGGTCTCCCTCTGCCTCTAGGCGCTGGGAACTCAGGGTGGCTCTCATGAAACTCCACCATGAGACTAGGATCGAGAATATCAGCTCTGGGAACCCATGTCCTTTCTTCGGGGCCGTACCCTTCCCAGTCCACCAGGTACTCCAACTGGCCACCACGACGTCGGGAACGCAAGATCTCCTTCACTGCGTAGACGGCTCCTTCTTCTAGGAGCAGTGGAGGAGGGGGTTCCTCTTCGTGGTCAGGCTCTGTGGAGGGAAGAACAGGATCGTGATAGGGTTTCAGGAGTGATACGTGGAATGTAGGGTGAATACGGTAGTGAGAGGGTAATTGTAGTTTGTAGGTGACGGGGTTAACCTGTTCCACGATGGTGAAGGGACCAACAAATCGGGGACTTAACTTGCGAGAGGGCAGTCGCATGCGTATGTCCCGGGTGGATAGCCACACCTTTTGTCCGGGTGTGTATCTGGGTTCTTCAGACCTTCTTCTATCGGCGGTTACCTTGCTTCGACGGACTGCCCTCTGCAGATGTTGATGAGCCTCGTCCCAGACTCTCTCGCTCTCCCGGAACCAGTGATCCACTGCGGGGACATCAGATGGTTCGCCATCCCAGGGAAAGAGCGGTGGTTGGAAGCCCAGGACGCACTGGAATGGCGTGAGTCCGGTGGAGGGTTGCCGCAGTGAATTTTGGGCATATTCTGCCCAGCCCAAATACTGGCTCCAGGAGCTCTGGTGACCACTGCAGAAGGTCCTCAGGAACCGTCCCACCTCCTGAATCTTCCTCTCTGTCTGCCCGTTGGTTTGGGGATGATATCCAGAAGAGAGGCTGACGGCCACACCTAGGAGCTTGAAGAAGGCTTTCCATAGACGTGAGATGAACTGTGGACCTCTGTCCGACACAATATCTTCTGGAATACCAAATGACCTGAAGACTTGATTAAAGATATTGTCGGCTGTTTCAAAGGCTGTGGGAAGACCTTTCAGAGGGATTAGTTTGACAAACTTTGAGAATCTATCTACTATGACTAGAATACAGGTATTACCTTCTGACGAAGGGAGATCAGTGATAAAGTCCACTCCTAGGTGTGACCAGGGACGGTTCGGAATCGGCAAGGGATGGAGCTTTCCAGCGGGTAGATGACGTGGGCTCTTGGATTGGGCACAGTCCTTACAGCCCTGAACATATTGCCTCACATCCCTTGCCATGTTTGGCCACCAGAATCGTTGGGATACTAGCGAGAGAGTATTGTTGATCCCTGGATGTCCAGTGCCTAGCGAGGTATGTAAGGAGTGGATCAGATCTACCCGGTGTTCAGGTGGTATGAACTGCCGATGAGGAGGGCATCCCGGCGGAGCAGGGGCTTCCGGAGTGGCAACGACTGGAGGAGCGTTCCAGGTGATCGGACAAATGGAGATGTGTTCGGGAAGAATCTTCGTTGGGAGTTCTTCATGATCGTGATGCTCGTGTAAACGAGAGAGAGCGTCTGCTCTTAGATTCTTGGGTCCTGGACGATAGGAAATGGAGAAATCAAAACGTGAGAAGAAAAGTGACCATCTGGCTTGACGTGGACATAGTCTCTTGGCCTCTTTGATATATTGGAGGTTTTTGTGATCTGTGATCACCTGGAACGGATGTTTGGCTCCCTCCAACCAGTGACGCCACTCCTCCAAGGCTAGCTTGATTGCTAGCAGCTCCCTGTCTCCTATGCTGTAATTCTGCTCCGCCGGGCTCAACTTCCGAGAGAAATAGGCACAGGGATGCAGTCGGGGCGGTGTATCATGATGTTGAGATAATACTGCCCCGACGCCGGTGGTGGATGCGTCCACTTCCACCACGAAAGGAAGATTTGGGTCAGGATGAGTCAGGAGTGGGGCCCTTGTGAACTCCTTCTTAAGAAGGCGGAAGGCTGCGGCTGCTTCTTTGGTCCACTCCAGTCCTTTGGGTTTACCCTTGAGGAGATTAGTGAGAGGTGATGTAATCCTGCTGTAGTCCTTGATAAACCGTCTATAAAAGTTAGCAAACCCAAGAAACCTCTGGAGCTCCTTAATGGAAGTGGGTTCTGACCAGGATAGAACAGCCTCAATTTTCTTCCCATCCATACGTATACCGGTTTGATCAATGATGTATCCCAAGAAATGAATCGACTTCTGGTGGAATGAGCATTTCTCCGCTTTGAGGTAGAGGTGATGTTCTCTCAATGTGTGTAGGACCTCCGCAACGTGTTGGCGATGTTCGGCCTCACTCCGGGAGTAAATGAGGATGTCATCTATGTACACTATTACAAAGTGGTGAAGAAACTCCCGGAGGACTTCATGAATGAAGTTTTGGAATACGGAGGGGGCGTTGACCAGACCGTAAGGCATGACCTCATATTCATAGTGGCCAGTAGGGGTCACGAATGCTGTCTTCCATTGGTCCCCCTCACGTATTCTTATCAGATTATACGCGCTGCGGAGGTCCAATTTAGTGAAGACTTTAGCTTCTCGGAGCTGTTCCAAAGCGGCTGGTACCAGAGGAAGGGGATATCGGTATTTTACTGTACCGTTATTTAGGACCCTGTAGTCGATGCATGGACGCAGCCCTCCGTCCTTCTTGGCCACAAAGAAGAAGCTTGAGGCGGCTGGTGATTTTGAGTGACGTATGTACCCCTGACTCAGAGCCTCCCTTATGTAATCTTCCATTGCCTGATTCTCTGGAAGCGAGAGCGGGTAGATCCTACCTCTTGGCAACTGGGCATCTGGAACTAGGTCGATCGCGCAGTCCCATGGCCGATGCGGCGGTAGCTGGGAAGCTCTCTTGGGGCAGAAGACATCATGAAAGGAGCTGTACTCCTTAGGAATGTGGATAGACTGCTTCTCAGGAGGGCTCTCGACCGATGTTGCAAACAAAGAAATGGGGTTCCGACCTTGAAGAGGGAGATTTGGAAAACAGGTAGGTGTACATCCAGATCCCCATTTCTTTATCTCTCCTGTGCCCCAAGAGATGATGGGATCGTGCTTCACCAGCCACGGGCGCCCTAGAATGATGTCCATATTTGCACCCTCCAGAACCAGAAATTGAATCCTCTCTTGATGTAACAGCCCCACTTGAAGAAGGATGTCTTCGCATTGTCGATGGATACGGGTCGAAGATCGAGTGCACTGGGTTATCGGTTGTATCTGGTATATATGCGAGGACGCCTCAGTACGGAGGTGGAGTTGACGACAGAGGGATTGGGAGATGAAGTTCCCTGCTGACCCGGAGTCGATGAGGGCTGTGACAAGGAGAGAAATAGAGGCAGTAGTTATTTGTACGGTGGTAGTAAGTGGTTTACATTGTTCAATATTCGTACTGAATACACTCACTGAAGTCCGAATGGGACGAAGGGGACACTCCATACGGGTGTGTCCACTGACACCGCAGTATAGACACAGACCCCGGGTCAGCCTCCTCTGTCGTTCCGCTGATGTCAGTCTTCCAGACTCTATTATCATGGGTTCTGGTTCTGGAGAGGCTGTTGACTCAGGCGATTGGAGGAGTGCAGACGAGGGGGTGATGGTGTCCTGTTGATAGGAACGGAGACGATCGGAACATCGGAGAGAATGTTGGATGAATCTCTCCAGACCCATTGTATCATCTAATGTGGCCAGCTGGATTCGGAGAGTGGGTTCCAAGCCGAGCCGGTACGTGGTCAACAACGATCTCTCATTCCATCCACTTGCAGCTGCTAGAGTGCGAAACCGGAGAGCATATTCCTGTGTAGATAGAGTACCTTGCTTTAGATGATACAGCTGCTCTCCAGCGGCTACTTCCCCATCAGAACGTCCAAACACCTCTTTGAAATACTCCGTGAAGGTAGTGATGGAATTCATGACCGGCCCGGCTTGGTTCCAGATCGTCTCAGCCCATTTAAGTGCAGGTCCAGAGAGTAGTGATACGATGTAGGCGATCTTTGACTTATCTGTGGGATATAGAGAAGGTTGCATTTCGAATATGAGGGAACATTGTAACAGAAAACCATTGCACTCCCCCGCTCCGCCTGAGTAGGGCGCTGGTCGGGCCATGGGACTGGAAGGAAGGGCCGAAGAAGAAACTGTGGAGGCGGAAGTGCTCGGTGCTGGTGGTGCGTTGGAAAGTGGAGCTGGTGGCTGTAGAATCCGCTTCAACTGGTCCACCAGCTCTTGAAAGTGATCGAGGGTGCTCATGTTGTCGTCGTTATGGGTCCGGGCTTCTGTTATGAAGCGGACAGGAGACAGAGGTAAGGAAACGTTAGGGTGTTTATTGAATGACAACAAGGAGCACATGAAGGATAGCCAGGAGGATCAGGAATGATGTTGGGGTCTTTTCCTCCGTGGCTGGGTAACAGGAATACACGAGGACGGACAGCACACACCAGATACAGCTGACAGAGGATGACACAGACTTGGAAGGACTGGAAGACAGGACGATTCGGGAGGACCAGGAAGACTAGGAGGAATACAAAGAGAACAGGTAAGTAAATCGTTTGTTTAGCTGAGGATGACTACGCTGAGTGGTCGCTCAGTTGTCCGCTTTCGTCGAGACGAGCCCGGACAATGAGCGACTGGAGTGCTGTGCTTTTATCTGGTGCTCGTGAATGTGATGCAGCTGTGTGCTCATTAGAAGTCAGGTGATGGTGATCTTCGTGAGTGGGGGTCGTGAGAGCCTGACCAATCCATGACAACCGGTCTCATTAGTTGAGGTTAATATTAAATTAAACAAATCAATAAACGACTATATAAATTATAGCACCTTTTTGTGTTGTCAATGTGCTCTTGCTTATATTGTTGTGTGTGCAACATTTGTGTATTTATAACCACCTCTGAGGACTGTGGGGGTCTTGTGTCTGTGAGTCACTGGCATTGTTATTTTGGGGGTCGCGGGCTGACAAGTTTATGAACCCCTGATCTAAACCTAATTCACTTCAATAAAGACAACTATACATGCTATTCTTGGTTTGACCATCAAGGTGTGGAGGCGCTGTGGTGCAAACTCCACGCATGTATAGTGCAATGTTGACGTTAACTCTACAGCATGCTTTGTTTATAAACTATTAGTGGGTGGCAGTTTGTTGTTTCACCTAACAATTCGTGCTGATAAAGTATAACATGGTAAATATTGTAAATGATAGTGATTTATATAGTGAAATAGCAAGTAGTGCACACTGCAAACACTTGTTATATATCTTTGTAATTCATTGTAAGCCCTCTTACATTTACATTTAGTCATTTACGTTTAGTCATTTAGCAGACGCTTTTGTCCAAAGTTGAGGAGGCATTCAGCGATTCAACAAGAACCTCAAACTCTTATTTTGAGGCCCACACAAGTGCATGAACCGAACAAACTCCAGCTTGTCACTTCACCTCTCAGATAGTTTCCTCCTGTGCTAGTTGCCGGTCTGAAGGTAAAATCTGCTGGAAATTAAAGCAGGCTTTGTGCCACAAGTCAAAAGGTAATCTGTGGTCTGTTAAAATATACCTTACAGCTTAGCAGTTGACAGCATGTAGTTGGTGTCTACGTCATTACAGGCTTACAGATGCCAAGTGTGTAATTTTTGTTGAGTGCAGTATTGCAGTACATGCGGCAACTGAACTTAATGTTAGTGTAAGTGACCGTAAAGTCAAACATTTCCAAATTAATACTAGTCAACTACAAAACCAAAATGCTTCACACAATCCTTTTATCATGGTGAAGATACACATATAGACATCCACATATAGTAACTTCATTGACAATGACAATGACTACTACTAAAATTTCAATAGTATTGTAATAGTAACACTTCAGGGTTTTTTTTATTCCAATGAGTATTTCAGTGAGTGTCCTATAAAGGTTTAAAAGAAATATCTAGAAGAGCATAATAGCAGCGATCTGACAGTAGTTAGTGAAATGTGTCTAATATGAGGGAATGACAGAATAAAGCTCTTGTTTTTCTTCTGGCAGGTTATCAGAAGTATGTTGATCCAGGGATCTCAGTGGAGTTTGAAGCTGCTGCAGTGAGGTTTGGACTGACTCTTGCGCCACCTGGTGTATATAAGAGGTGCATTTCTCAAATTCGCTTCTGTAAAACACTTCAAAACATCTGATCAGTTGTCAGTTGTTACAAACCACTGTTAATTGTGATGTTAAAGTACTGAAATTAAGGGTTCAAGGAGTCTGTAAGAGTCTTAGGTTGCTTTTGTTTGAATTAAAATAACTGATTTAAAATGTTAATATAATGTAATGTAGGGGGTGACACGGTGGCTCAGTGGTTAACATTGTCGCCTCACAGCAAGAAGGTCGCTGGTTCGAGTCCCGACTGGGTCAGTTGGCATTTCTGTGTGGAGTTTGCATGTTCTCCCCGTGTTGGCGTGGGTTTCCTCCGGATGCTCCGGTTTTCCCACACAGTCCAAACACATGCGCTATAGGTGAATTGAATAAACTAAATTGGCCGTAGTGTATGAGTGTGAATGAGTGCGTATGGGTGTTTTCCAGGGTTGTAGCTGGAAGCGCATCCACTGTGTGGAGCATATACTGGAATTGTTGGGTGTTCATTCCACTACGGCGTGCCCAGATTAATAAAGGGACTAAGCTGAAGGAAAATGAATTAATATATGTGTAATGTATTCCCGAGGTGTAAAAGCAGAATTTACACTATCATTACTAATCGATTGTAATTAATTGAATTCAGTATAATTATTGAGTAAAAGTCATACTAATAGTAGTGTACATTTAAAATCCTCAACATTTCTTTTTCTTTTTAAATTAGGAACAGGACGTGTCACTACAGAAGTGTTGTGAACGATGATGCCAGTAAATCTCCAGGCCTGCGTTTATGCAACACCTTCTGGAACCGAAATGTGAGTCATAATAGGCAGGGTTTGGTTAGCCTCATGCGTCTGTATAATTCTGTGTAATTAAAAAATTAAACATAATGGGGTTTGTTTTGTTCTAAACTTTGTTAGAGCATTTCTTTTCTAAATAGCAAAACAGATGCTGCATTATCAGACATTTATATACATTTTTATACAACACAATACCAGTGTTTAAACTTCAGAAGAGTAAGAAATCAGTATTGTGTTAGATTTTTATATTTGTTATTTTGAATATTTGATCATCTTAATGTTTATTTTGTCTATGCTTTAGAATCCACACCTGCAGTACAGTCTGGATGTGGATGAGTTAATAATGGGAATGGCTTCCCAGATTGCTGAGCGAGAGGACAACATCATTGTTGAAGATTTGAGAGGTTTGCTGTTATTTCAATTTAATTCACATTAACATGAAGGACTTGATTGACTAAAAAGTAATAAGTAGCACCACAATTCAGTAAAACTCAGTTTGAAATCAAAAGTGAGGATGTGTCTAGTACGTTCTATAGGTGATTCTGTTGACACAGTTTTCATAATGACCAATGCAACGCATAAAGCAGCATGTATATTAGGCACATAAGGCATATATAATTTCCTAACATCACAAGCACAGGGGTTAATGTACATCCAGCTGGTTGTTCTCACAGAGTAAAGCCAGACAGGCTGATCAGCTTTTTATTCTGCTAAACATACCAGCTGGATGTACATTATGCAGCTTATTACATGGCTACTTTACACAAAACTAAACAATTAGACACAAAACATTGATCTAAGCTCTATTACATTTACTAGCACTTAAATTAAAAGCGTACAGAAAAAAAAACAAATAAGAAAGGGCTGGATGCAGCCTACACTAACCAGTTTATTGTTTTTATTATTCATTCGTAAGTTGACACAAAATGACAGAAAAGCATAAATATAAAGTAGATGAATATAGTCAGCAACTACAGGATGATTCAAGGTGCCCTGATGAGCCAGTGTTATTAATCTCACAGCAATTCGTAACTTTAGATTGATTTGCTCATCCGCCAATGACGCTTAGGTTTAGGGTGGGGTAGGTTGGCACACCTTTTTAAAATCGTACATTTTCGTATGACTGAACTCGTACGAATTAGCCACTAAACTGACGTAAAATACTTATGTTTTCTCACAAGATCAGACTGGTTTTATAAGCTTCATACAGGGGTGCCCAAACTCGGTCCTGGAGGGCCGGTGTTCTGCTGAGTTTAGTTCCAACTTGCTTCAACACACATGCCAGGATGTTTCTAGTATACCTAGTAAGAGCTTCATTAGCTGGTTTTGTGTGTGTTTGAATAGGGTTGGAGCTAAACTAAGGACTCCGGCCCTCCAGGACCGAGTTTGGGGACCCCTGGTTTAATCGGTTGTTATCAGAGATTCACATACCTTGGAATATAATGATTTGCCAATCAAAATTAAGTATTCCAGAGAGCCGTGTAGTATCTGGTTTAAGACATGGATGTTAAATGTTAGTTCATCCAAAAAGAATGATTCTGTTATTAATTACACTTATGCTGTCTTTTTTTAAGACCTTCTATTGTCTATAAACACAAATTAAGATATTTTAGATTAAATCAGTGAGCTCCCTCATCCTCCATTGACAGGAAAGTTCCTGACTGGTTTGAAGCCCAGAAAAATGACAAAAAAAAAAATCAAAACATCCACATGTCTTCAGTGACATAATGACCATATTAAACTTATTAAATGATTAAATCAAGGGTGTCAAACTCAGTTCTTGAAGGGCCGCTGCCCTACTGAGTTCAGTTCCAACCCTGCTTCAGCACACTTTACCTGCAGGTTTCAAACAAGCCTGAAGGACTCAATTAGTTTGATCAGGTGTGTTTAATTAGAGTTGGAATTAACTGTGCAGAGCCGCGGCCCTCCAGGAACTGAGCTTGACACCCCTGGACTAAATAATGGCTTTATTCACTGGTTTCAGTGTCAGGGTGCACATGGACTGTTTTGAGAATGTTTTGTGGTCAGAGTCTGAACCGTTATTGTCTATGGAGGACCAAAGAGCTCGCGGATATCATCCAATATATCTTAATTTGTGTCATGAAGATGAACTAACATCTCAGAGGTTTCGAATGACATGAGGGTGAGTAATTTTTTGGGTGAACTATCCCATAACTCTAAATAATGGTGCAATACCAGTAAACAGTCTGCAAACCTTATTAGATCACATGATCCATGATTCATTTAAATACTCTTTTTTTAGTCGGTGCCAGTGGTGTAGTGGTTAGTGCGCTGACACATGCACTCCGGTGCTCATGGTGACCCAAGTTCGATTCCAGCCTCGCGGTCCTATGCTGATCCTTGCCCTCTCTCTGCTCCCCATGCTTTCCTGTCTATACTCTCTACTGTCATATCCCTTAAAGGTGAAAACCCAGAAAAAATAATTATAAAAAAATACTCTCCTTTCAAATTTGCCATTTGAAAAGGAAACTCAAATAAATGCATGTACAAATATTGTTTGTTCAATGTCATTATTAATGTTCCACTGCATGTCTTTAAATCCTTGCAGTAGAGGGTTTGAGTCACTCCAAGAAGAAACGATAAGTGTTTTCATTTTTTCTCCTTCAGACTACATGTACGGGCCACTACGGTTCTCGCGCTCTGATGCAGTGGCGTTGACCATCCAGAGGGGGCGTGATTTTGGGCTTCCCAGCTATAACCAGATCAGAGAGGCCCTCAACATGGCACCAGTCAACAGCTGGGAACAGATCAACCCTAAACTCAAGGACACAAAGGTGCTGCAACATCAATAATAAATACATCCATAATCCATAATATCAATGATGCCCAGAATGCCCTTAGCATACAACTTGTTGTTCAGATCTAGTCTTCGGGTTTTCAAAGCCAGGGTGTATTCACGGTGAATATCTTTTTTTCATAAAATTAAGTTCTTAATAGCCACATTTCCACTATCGGGCCAGTGCGAGCCAGGGCTTTAATCGGGCCAGGCCGGGCCAATAGCCCGGGAGGTTGAGAAATGAGGCCGAAATCATGTCGCGTTTCCACTGTCGGGCTAGTTGCTCGCAGCGCGTCACGCAAACACCGCCCCCAGAACGTCCCCCGAATCAAACGTCACACAACCCGCCCACTTCAGCGGGAACAAAAAACTCAAATTATAACCACAAACACAACCTGGCATCACTACGAGAGCTGGAAGATGGAGAACACCGAAGCGATTGCTTTTTTACTGTTTGTGGTTTGTTGGTGTAAGGCCAGACAGCGATCCCTGGATAAGGACATTCGAGTTCGGCGGCATTTATTTTTTCTTCTTCTTAGTGAGTTGATCAAGCGCGATAGCAAAACAAATGTAAGGGAAGAAAGCATCTTGTCTCCTCTTTACCTGACAGGAAAACTCCGCCTTTGTACGTAACCCCGCCCCGAAGCCCCAGTTGGCCCTCCTTGGCCCAAGGTATTCGGCGGGCCAAAAAAAGCCGGACACTGGCCCAAAGGAAGCCCCGCTTTGGCCCGATTACGCCCCGGAAGTGATAGTGGAAACGCGACTGGCCTTGGCTCGCCCTGGCTCGCTCGCTTTAGGCACGATAGTGGAAACGCGGCTAATGATCTTAGGGCTGATATACTGTTAATACCCAGGGCTGTGTTTCTCCAAACCTGCTAAAGGCTTTAAACCTTAGTATGTGTTATAGGACCTCAAAATGTCATGCATAAAAGGTAAACCTTATGCAACCACTTTAAGTTATAGTTCGAGGAACATACCAAAAAATTGCATAACTTTAGTTAAGATGTACCTTTAGAGTCTTACCCTAGTAAGAGACTCGGAAACACAGCACACACCTTGAATCGAAAATCTTTGTCATTGTTCATTCAGGGATAAAAATAAGTCTGAAATACGTAAGTAGCAGTATACTGTACTGCACAGTGCTACTTATTTGACATCAAGAACACTGCTAAGACCAGTGTTTAGACAAAACATAACATTAATAAGGGGAGAGTGCACCTGAAAATGACAATTCTGACATCATTTACTCACCCTTGACTTGTTTCAAACCAGTTTGAGTTGTACTGTATTGTACTAAAGATGACATTTTGAGGCATGTTGGAAACCAGAAACCATTGACATCCATATTGCTGTGGGGAAAATAAATACTATGGATTTCAACATGACAGGTTTTCAAAATTTTTCTAAGGCTGTTTTTAATGTCTAAATATTGTGAGTAAACGAGACCAGAAGTCTCTAGCCAGTAATGTTCCAATGACTGCGTCTGCTCTGACATGGAAGAATAAGGTCAATAGTAGAAAAAAAAAAAATAATAAATAAACGAGATTTAGCTTTCAAACGTCATAAAGTCAAAAGTTAAAACTGAATAATACAATTGCAGTGGTGTCATTACTGTATTGAGTGTGCTTGTCATAAGCCTACAAAATAACAAACTTGACAAACCCTTCACAGAACCAGACATTTAGGGCATACTCACACTATGTACAGTTGCTTTGAACCAGGCCAAAGCACGCTTGTCCCCCCTCCCGTCTCCCCCGACAGCCCGCACTCATATTGCATTCGGGCCTAAGCACACTTACGTCATCAATGATGCGCTGTTCAGTTTAAGATGCGCTCTTGCTCAGCACGGAGGAGATTTCTTTATATTGTTTTAGTCGTTTGATATGCAGTGAAACGCAGTCAAATATTTCGCCGAACAGATCAGCCACTTTGATGCTCATAAATAATCGTAAAGTCCTCGTGCTGCAGGAATTAGGAGGTTTGCTGAAGGTGCAGCTGTTGTGCAGTGAAGGGTTAAACAGTAAGAATGATTAATAAATGCATAGGAAACAGTCCCTTAAAAGTCACGTCTCATCTTCAGTTTTGGGCTCAGACGCACTTTGCATTCACACTACGAATCGGCTTTGGCACACCTCTTCCAACCGGGCCATGGCCGGCCAACTGAACCGTGCCTGATCTCGATTCAGTGCATTTCAACTTCAGTTTTGGCTATAAAGCAATTAAGTCTTTTAGCTTAAATAAAGCACCTCAAAGAAGGTCGAGCCTCAATGGGAACTCAGAGTGTAAATGTCACATCAATTCATTCTTCCAGTTGGCTTGAGGTGCATCATGCCTTACTCTTTTTGTCAAATCTCTTTTCAGGTGTTAAAGGAGCTGGCGGACCTGTATGAGAATGATATCTCCAGACTGGAGCTGTTTGTTGGTGGCCTGCTAGAAACGCAGGAAGGTCCAGGTCCAGTGTTTTCCACCATAATCCTGGACCAGTTTGAGCGGATAAGAAATGCAGATCGCTTCTGGTTTGAGAACAGGCAAAACGGGTGAGACTATTTCCTGGGATGATCAAATAAAAAAATAACCTCATAGAAACACTCCACAGCAACACGGTGGCTCGGTGGTTAGCCAGTGGAGTTTGCATGTTCTCCCCATGTTGGCGTGGGTTTCCTCCGGGTGCTTCGGTTTCTCATACAGTCTAAAGACATGCGATATAGGTGAATTGAATAAACTAAATTGGCCGTAGTGTATGTGTGTGAATCAGTTTGTTTGGATGTTTCCCAGTTCCCAGTTTGCGGCTGGAAGGGCATCTGCTGTGTAAAGCATATGCTAGATAATTTGGTGGTTCATTCCGCTGTGGCAACCCCTAATGGATAAATGGACTAAGCCGAAGGAAAATTAATGAATGAGTGAATAAATTAATGAAATACTCATTTTACAACTCTCCTAATGTTAAACAGTTGAGTTCAGTTGAGTTGAGAAGCATTTTTAAATCCATTCAGTCGATCTCTGGGTCTGGCGGGAGCAATTTTAGCTTAGCTTAGCATAGGTCATTGATTCGGATTAGACCATTAGCATCTAGAATAGAGATTAGGGGCCACATGGTGGTTCATTGGTTAGCACTGTCGCCTCACAGCAAGAAGGTCACTGGTTCGAGTCCTGACTGTGCCAATTGGCATTTCTATGTGGAGTTTGTATGTTCTCCCCATGTTTGCATAGGTTTCATGCGGGTGCTCCGGTTTCCCCCACAGTCAAAAGACATGGGGCCCCATCATACACCTGGCGCAATAAGGCGCAAGACGTGTTTGCCCCCTTGTGTTGCTAGTTTCAGACCAACGCAACCTTAATTTTCCCGTTTTCCGCCACGTTGTTTAAATAGCAAATTCATTTGTACCACTTTGTAGACTCATGGGTGTTTTCAAGGTGTATTGTTGGCACGTTGCTATTTTGAGGAACTAAAATAGACGCAAAAGACCAGCTGAATGCAGGTCTAAAGTCCAGCGCAGTTATGCGCCTCGCTTACACAGTGCTTAAAACACGCAGCACAGCAATATGTACAGCAATACACAAATGTAGATGTACAGTAATACACAAATATCTTTACAAATGAAAAAGAATTAAAGAATTAATTTCTACATAAATATAAACCTCATTGCCTCCATGCCTTCTTCACCTCGGGGGCTTTTTTAGTTTATTCATGACAATCTGCTTTTGAATAATGCTATTATTATTATTAATATTATTTATTATATGCATATTTATATTTGTTTTATTAAAAACAGGCTTAGATTTGTCCACCTATCAGGTTTTGGACCATATGGGGCATAGCGCATGTGTATATGGATATAAGTTTTTGACCACGCTTCATTATTATTGTTCATTTATTCATTTCCTAGAAATTAGAACTGAATTTAGAAAAAGTTTTGAAAAAAATCTTTGTGCTTAACAAATGAAATTAAATATGTAGACTAATCGATGTATGTGCTTACAATACCGTTCCTTATCCATAAAAGAGAAAGTGAAAGATCTAAATGCAGGTTTATTAAACAGAGATGGCCAGGCAAGCAATGGTCAGCACAGGGGAACAGGATGTATAAGGGAATCCAGAGTCGTGGTTAAATAACAGGCGAATGGTTAGTATAGGCTGACAGCAGACAACATAAACAAACAAACAAGGCAAGGGTCTAACACGGCAAAACAAGGCAAGGAATACGCATCGTAATGTTAACTTGACAGTAAACAAGACTCAGCAATTGGTGTGTGTGTCTGTGCTGCTTTTAAAGTCCATGTAATCAGTTCTGAATGGCTTCACCTGTGTGTGTTAACAGGGGCGTAGCGGACATTTTAAAAGTAGGGGGACAGATGAATGGTATCCAAAATTTTACATTCATTTTATTATTAATCACGGATCCCCCCTGTCCCCCTCGGTTGCTATGCCCCTTTGTGTTAGCAATCAGTGGGAAAACGGAACTGGTGTGAGTGTGTGGTGAATAACTGGATCTTTAATCCATATACTGGCAGATTTGTAGTTCTATGCGATCTGTGAGTTTACTAGCGATCTGTAAGGATTAGATTGCTGGTGATTGTGACACATGCGCTATAGGTGAATTAAATAAACTAAATTGGCCATAGTGTATGTGTGTGCATGAGTGTGTATGGATGTTTTCCAGTACTGGGTTGCAGCTGGAAGCGCATCCGCTGTGAAAAATATATGCTGGATAAGTTGGCGGTTCAATCCGCTGTGGCGACCCCTGATGAATAAATGGGACTAAGCCAGGGCTGCTCAACCCTGGAGATCTACCTTCCTGCAAAATTCAGCTCCAACCCTGATCAAACACGCCTGAACCAATTTAATAGGACCTGAACAACACTTGATAATTACAGGCAGGTGTGTTTGATATGGGTTGCAACTGAAATCTGCAGGAAGGTCGATCTCCAGGAACAGGGCTGAGCACCCCGGGACTAAGCCAAAGGTAAATGAATAAATGAATTAAAAAGCAAGCAAAGTTTCTTAATTATTACACGGGAATGAGAGTAAAGTTCCTAGCCATATCAGCCTAGAAAATAACAACTTTCCATTTTCCGTTGGTCTTAGTAAATAATGTAAGTACAGAAGAATCAAGCTTTAAATAGTAAAATTATGAAATGTTTTTGAACAAGATGCTAATGGTCTAATCCGATTTGATGATTTATGCTAAGCTAAGCTAAAAGTTAGATCCAGAGATAAGCTGAATGGATTTATAAATGGTAAAACTTAACTGCTTAAATCGAATGGAGCCTATTTTCAAAAAAAGTGGAGTGTTCCTGTATAGTATACAGTGTGCAGGGGTGGACTTAACCAATAAGCGAGGTAAGCAGCGGCTTAGGGCCCCGGAAAATTAGGGGCCCCAGACCAATGCCAAGAAGCCTATATTAATCATAATGCTGGTTTATTAATTTATTATCATATGTTGTAAAATCTGTCTATAACCATTAAGATTTTAATGTTATTACCTCTTTTTAAAACTCCAATGAATAGTGGAATTTTCCTTCTGTACTGCACATGCAAATATTAAATCTAACCAGAACTATGGCTATTTAACTGCACATAGTTTGTGAACTTGTTTTTATTTGTTAATTTATTGTATTTAATTTTACATTAAGAATAAAAACACAAACAAACGAAAAACTAATCCATAAAAAAAAAATATATATATATATATATATAGAGAGAGAAAGAGAAAGTTTCAAATTTCAGTGCTTGGGTCCCATATCAGGAATTGGTTAGAGCCCCCAAGTCCACCCTTGTGGTATTTCTGGCTAAGCTCCAGCTTTTCTGTTTCACAGATTGTTCACTGAAGAGGAGATCAAAGCCATACGTAACACCACATTTCATGATGTGCTTTTGGACATCACCAGCGCAGAAAAGGGAGACATCCAAAGAAACGTTTTCTTCTGGATGAATGGTAATAAGGAATCCATATATATATATATATATATGCATACATATATAGTGTTGGGTTTGAGTTTTTGGCTTTGTTTTACAGGTGATCCCTGCCCTCAGCCTCAGCCAATCAGAGCCTCTGATCTTCAACCCTGCACAAAGGCTTTCTCTATGAGTTATTTCGACAACAGCAGCAAAGTTGGCTTTGGTGTAACTGTTGGGGTGCTCTTCCTGTTTCCTGTTGGTCAGTGTCTTTCAGTATGCTGTAGTTTATTTCAGACCCATACAATAAATTAATAACATAATTTTATGGGCAGCATGGTGGCGCAGTGGGTAGCACATTCGCCTCACAGCAAGAAGGTCGCTGATTTGAGCCTCAGCTGGGTCAGTTGGCGTTTCTGTGTGGAGTTTGCATGTTCTCCCTGTGTTGGCGTGGGTTTCCTCAGGGTGCTCCGGTTTCCCCCACAGTCCAAACACATGTGCTATAGGGGAATTGAATAAACTAAATTGGCTGTAGTGTATGAGTGTGAATGAGAATGTGAGAGTGTATTGGTGTTTCCCAGTACTCAGCTGCGGCCGTATTGACATCCGCTGTGTAAAACATATGCTGGAATAGTTGGCGGTTCATTCCGCTTTGAAGACCCCTGAAAAATAAGGGATTAAGCCGAAGGAAAATGAAATGAGTGATTTAATTTATATCTTAATAATTATTAAATATTTATCATAAAAACAGTATTTTTATTTTATTCTACTTATGTATTTTTAATAACCTTTATTTATTTATTAAAATAAATTGTTTTTCTTGTTTTAAGCATTAATAAATTATTTATATGTTATATTTTGTGTTATTTTGCTTTATTTATCCTAAATGGTTTTCCTATATAAAATAATAAAAATATTTACCTTCAAATATATGTTTATTTATGTTATTCTATGTAAATAATTTATTAATGCATGAGGTATTAAACCACAAAAGGAAAATATATTCATTAGAAAAAAAGCCATTTTTTATTTTAAGTTGCAATCTGTTTATTTGCAATAAATAACAACTAAATTAATTCCATTGAAAATTATTACAATAATTTTATTTTAAATATTAGTATTTTAGTACTATTTTAAATAACATTATTGTATATACAGTTGACGTCATAATTTTTAGCCCCCCTGTTTATTTTTTTCCCCATTTTCTGTTTAACAGAGAGATTTTTTTCAACATTTCTAATCATAATAGTTTTAATAACTCATTTCTAATAACTGATTTATTTTATCTTTGTCATGATGACAGTAAATAATATTTGACTAGATATTTCTCAAGACACTTCTATACAGCTTAAAGTGACATTTAAAGGCTTAACTAGGTTAATTAGGTTAACTAGTCAGGTTAGGGTAATTAGGCAAGTTATTGTATAATGATAGATTGTTCTGTAGACTATCGAAAAAAAAATAGCTTAAAGGGGCTACTAATTTTGACCTTAAAATGGCTTTTAAAAAAATAAAAACTGCTTTTATTCTAGCCGAAATAAAACAAATAAGAATTTCTCCAGAAGACAAAATATTATCAGACATACTGTGAAAATTTCCTTGCTCTGTTAAACATCAATTGGGAAATATTTAAAAAAAGAGGAAAAAAAAAAAAGGGGGGGGGGTGGGGGCTAATAATTCTGACTTCAACTGTATATATTATTATTGGTTTAAAAAATTTTTTTTAAGTAATTTATTTTGCCTTAAGCTTTGTGTAACTGGTTATCCTTTTTAAATAATAAAAAAAAAACAATTATTTTACTTCTGTGTATTTATTTTATTTTATTTTTATTTGCAAATGCTACCCAACAATCTTTCAACACATAATCTGCAGTATCTTTGTGATCTTACCAGTAAGCTACATCGTAGCATCTGTAGTTGCTCAAGTTCGGACAGCCAGATTTAGGCGATTCCAGCAGAAGCGCAGAGGATCCACTAAGCACAAGGAACCTGCTTACGGAACCGTTGGTCAGTAAAATCCCCTGCAGTATCAGATTGGCCTAATATGACACTGAAGATGATGATACAATATTAACTTCTGTCCTTGCATTGCACTTTTATGTCCAGCCAGTGAGTGGTTGGGTCACAATACAGCACCTCGACAAGTTACTCTTGCGTTCAGTGAGAAGAAAGTTTTCCAGACCTTCGATGAGAACGGCTCCCCTCTCAGCTCTCACAGCCTCGGCAATCATGACCACCTGAACGTGATCATATCCAATGACCATCAGCACCGCGCTCTGCTCCTGAAGATCCCCAAAGAGTACGATCTGGTAGGAGTTTGATTCTTCATCCTTTTGACAATCAATGAGGCATTGGGGCTTCATGCATTTTTATTTTTGGTTGGATAGCTGATCTTGAAATTAACATGTGTACATGTGGTGTATATATAAATATAAATGTGTATATAGAGTTGAAGGCAGAATTATTAGCCCCCCTGAATTATTAGCCCCCTGTTTGTTTATTTTTCCCCCAATTTCTGTTTAATGGAGACACATGTCTAATAATAATAGTTTTAATAACTCATTTCTAATAACTGATTTATTTTATCTTTGTCATGATGACAGTAAATAATATTTGACTTTTTAAGACACTTCTATACAGCTTAAAGTGACATTTAAAGCCTTAACTAGGTTAATTAGGTTAATTAGGCAGGTTAGGGTAATTAGGCAAGTTATTGTATAACGATGGTTTGTTCTGTAGACTATCGAAAAAAATTTGCTTAAAGGGGCTACTAATTTTGACCTTAAAATGATTTTAAAAAGTAAAAACCACTTTTTTTGTAGCCAAAATAAAACAAATAAGACTTTCTACAGAAGAAAAAATATTATCAGACATACTGTGAAAATTTCCTTGCTCTGTTAAACATCATTTGGAAAATATTTTAAAAAGAAAAAAAAAATCAAAGGGGGGCTAATAATTCTGACTTCAACTGTATAAGGCGCATAAAGTGACCACAGGCCCATTAAGATGTTGACTTTCTGTTTTGAAAGGTTTTGTTCTTTGAGGATGGTGTCCAGAGGTCCGAGTTCCTGAGTCTCCTGCGCTCTGAGCTGGAGGGCAGAATTCAGAGTTTAACTGTGATGGAAAAGAGTGAAAAAGAGATGCTCAGTGATGCAGTGACCAGAGAACAGAGGGGGAAGATCGTGGAGACCTTCTTCAAGCATGCTTTTTCAAAGGTGTTTGTTTCTGTTGTTTCTTCTTACACCTGTTTCTGCACATATTCCGTCTGCAGTGTGTTTGAGGTCCCTATTTTTTTCTGTGTCTTTTTTTCTTTTTACTTAATTTTTTTAAGGAAAGTGGTTGCAAACAATATATATGCACCAAATTTAAACAAATTAATATGAACAGTACTACATTTCATTTGTTTTAAGTTCAGTCTCTTTAAATAGTTTGCAACTTTAGGTTCAAGACATCCTCAAGTACTTTTTTTGAGATTTAACAGATTTGTTTGTGTTGATTAAGACAATGTTAGCACCTGTCAGCTTTTAATTGTGGGGAAAACTGGAACATTTTTGAGCGTTTGTCAGCTGATTTCATCTTCCAGATTTAAAATAATTTTTGGGGCGGGATCAAAATTGGTGATGTAGCGCTAGTGGGAGTGATGACACGCCGGTTTCTCATTATTATTCATAGCAGAGTTTTCTTATCCTATGAGAAGACCCTGCTTCTTAATTATTCATAAGAGCACGTGCTTTCTGAAGGCAAGGCTGACCTGCCAAGCTGTGAGACCCAATGACTGGGTGAGACCGCGTCCGTGCATGGCCAGCAGTATTTAGCAGTTCATGAAAGGTCGAAACGCTATGTGTTTGTTTCCATGATTCAAAAGGTTTGTTGCATGTTTTGCCTATGCCTCTGTCAGGGCTGATACAGCAAACAGAAACAGAAACAGAAATTGGGGAAAAAATAAACAGGGGGGCTAATAATTCAGGGGGGCTAATAATTCTGCCTTCAACTATACATATAATGTAAATACAAGCTTTTAATTTGAATGAATCATGAATAATCTTTTGACAGCACTTAATACTTTACATAAAAAATGTTGATTAAATGGGCGACAGCAACTGCAAATGTGTGCTGTGTGTAAGTGCATCTGGACGCACATGCACTGCAGATGGCATTAGTGCTTGAAAGCCCGTTTTGTCTTCAATCCACTGAAAACATTTCACAAAAATAAGAGGTGGTGTCTTAAATGTCTCTTCTGATTCCAGGTTTTGGACATTGATAAAAGTGATGCAGGAGACCTGAGCAGCAGAACCAGAGAAGCACTACAGTGTGAGCTGACCCGAGCTGAGTTTGCCAGTGTGCTCGGGCTAAAGCCTGACTCGCTCTTTGTGGAGTCCATGTTTACACTGGCTGACAAGGACGGTAACGGATACCTTTCCTTTCAGGAGTTCCTGAATGTTATTGTCATTTTCATGACAGGTACTTGGTAGTTTGTCACAGTTTTACAATGTGTCAGCACTGGGTGTCAAGAATGTTACAATGTTTGCTGTTTTGGCTTTCGAATATGAATCCAGGTACTTCCGAAGAGAAATCTAAGCTTCTGTTTTCCACACATGACATTAAAGGAGACGGCTTCTTGTCCAAGGAAGAGTTCACTTCTTTACTGAGGTCAGTTCTGATATCACAATCTGTTTTGAGCACAGGACATTTTTCCTCTGGAGCCAGCAATTTTTGCAAATATATAAATATTTTATGATGGTCATCTGAATTTGACTTTGGTGTCGTGCAGGTCTTTCATTGATATCTCTGGTGCTCTGTCTAAGAGTCAGGCTGACGATGGAATCGCTGCTATGCTTCAGACGGCTGGTCTTTACAACAAAGATCGCTTCTCCTGGGAGGATTTTCACTTTCTGCTGCGGGACCATTCAGCTCAGCTCAATATTAAAGGTCAAGAGATGCATTTCTTTGTACTACAATCTCTCTTTATGCCTCTATTTTTAGCTCACCCAATACAGAGGCATTTGCAACACAGGCTCATTGGGAATACGAGCCCAGGGATACATATTAGGGAAGTCGCAATGTGTAACGGCACGTTTGCACTAGCACGTTAGGAGTGCAGTGATCACCAAGAGGCGACACTCTAGTGCAATTTGGGGAAACAGCCTTTAGATGCCGTGGCGGTGGCTGATGATTGAGAAGTGTTGTATTGTCATGTTTCAGGTTGCATCTCAGCTTTAATGCACTTTTTAAATAAATAAATAAAAAAAAACCAAAGCATCTGCTCTCCATTGCGACAGCAATGAGATCCAATGGACGGCCGTTCGCTTTCACTCCAAAATGGCGGAATCCGGGGCTGCTGCTGGCCGCTGCTGTTGCAATGGAACATTGCAATGGTTCTATTGAGTGTCACCTTGGTCATTCTAAGCTCTTTGGTGTAGCGTTTTCAGTTAATTCATATAGAAGTTGAACGTAAACGCCCATGTAGTGCATTATGGGATTGAATGCGGTACGGAGAAAGCGTTGAGAGCAGCCGAAAGCATCAAAAAGGTTGGGCATCTCTCGACTTTATGAAATGTCAAGCAAAAGAACTGCAGACTGTAACCAATCCCTGTGAAAAGTAGACCAGTCAAGATGTTGACGTATGTTTCCAAGTGTTTGCTCAACTAGATTACTGCGCTGAAAGCACTTACATGTGGACTACTATGAGAATGTACTATTTCACACTTTCAGTCTACACAAACAATTTGAACCATGTCAAAATCCCATTAAAGGCAAGTCATTTCACTCAGGTGCCATCTTTGAAACGCCTTTCGAGCAGTATGCTTGGGCATTCTGTTTGAATAGGGAAGCTTCAAATTCTCCAAAATTGCTTGCCAAGCTCACGATTACATTTCAAACTACAAATAACCAATAAAATTAAACAACAACTGGGTCATTAGTTTCATTTCTAAATGTTCCCATCACACAAAATCTGCAGAAACTCACATCTGGTCTGAGCCCCTCCCCTGGGGAATTGTCATTCTAAAGCGATCACTGATTGGCTCCTGTACCAGAAGGCGGGCTTTATTCTCTATACATCGATCGCTGATTGGATGCTGTACTAGTAGGCGGGGCTTCATTTGCCATATTGACAGTTACACTTTTCTTCATTCAAAAGTGTACGAGTGACACGTCTTGTGTATTCTGTGATCTTTGACCATGTATGCCTGTGTGTGTATGCATTGGTCATTTCTTGCAAGTGTGACAATGCACATGTGATAAACGTGTAAACACACTGTCTACAACCTGATTCAAACAGGCGTGCTTAGCTGTAAATTTGACCAGCTCCAGAGCAGTGGCATTGTCGCGCTGCCAGCAGCACAAATTTTATTGTTATAGTGGAAACACACCAAAAAACGAACGCTGGGAGGGTAGGATGTCTCTTTTCTGTGGTACCACTGAACGCTTATGTCTGTGTAGATGGTTTTTCTGGCAATGTCAGTTTGCTCTGTAGCTCGCCTCTTACGCTGTCGTGCTTGGGATGGGGAGTGGACCAGGGTTTGAGTCTGGCGAAGGACCGTTTCGGAAACCGGCTGGCCACTAGTAAAATGAGGGGGACACTATACTCTCAGTGAGTTCCATCTTTCGGATGAGATGAAGTCCTGACCCTCTGTGGTCATTAAAAATTCCATGGCACTTCTTGTAAAGAGTAGTGGTGTAACCTCTGTGTCCTGGCCAAATTCTCTCCATCTGCCCTTACGCATCATGGCCTCCTAATCATCCCCATCCACCAAATTGGCTCTATCACTCTCCACTCCACCTATAGCTGGTGTGCGGTGAGCGCACTGGCGCCATAGTCCTGCAGCTGCCTTCTCATCATCCAAGTGGATGCTGCACACTGGTGGTGGTGTGAAGAGACCCCCCTCATTATTGTGAAGCGCTTTGGGTGTAAGGTCATACACAATAAATGCGGTATATAAAGTACACATTACATTAAATTGAGTTGAATTTTTAGTTCAGTGTGATTTAATTTTCACTGCTGAAAGTCCAAACACTGAAGAGCAAATCCAACGATGCACAGAAAACACTATCAGTTGGGTTTAGGGAAGGGGTGTGTGGGTCAGTCACCAGCAAACTGAAATATTATGCATGACAAGCTGGCACATAATGGTACAAACAATGAGCAAACAAGGCTCAGTAACGTATTTGAGATTCGCAGAAATGTACACAGTGGCTTCTAGTGGATTTATGAGAAATGGCACATATAAGAAAACGTGACCCAGTAATGTATTTGAGATTGTCTAAATATGTACAAGCTGGCCTCTGGTGGATTTGTAAAAACAAAAACTGCAACAAGTATTAAATACAGTACGTGCGTGTATTCAGTGCTATCTCATGGCAATTTGTAACTTTTTTTTTTAATTAGTGGTGAATTCGTATGGATGCCTATGATCTCATTCGTACAAATTAGGACGATTTGCTCATCCCCAATGATGGTTGGGTTTAGGGGTGGAGTTGGGTGCCACGCCTCCTTTTAAAATTGTACATTTTCATACGACTGAAATTAGCTACTAAACTGACAAAGCGTAAAGTAGTTTCGTTTCCTCATGAGCTCAGGCTGATGTATTTCACGGTTCCCAAAAATGTAGCCCTGGCATGTATCTACAATGAGTCTAGATTTATAAATGTTCTGCATGTATTTGCTGGCAGGGATGGCAGTATTTATAAGACAACTATTTTAAATACATATTTTAAATACAAAAAAGTATTTTGTAATTTGTATTTGAAAGGGTTTATGAAAATAGGTTAATGTTTTGCATCAAAATACTTTAGTGTATTTTTGTATTTTAAAATACTGTAAAATACTTTACACTCTCAGAAATAAAGGTACACGAGCTGTCACTGGAGTGGTACCTTTATAAAAGGTACAAATTTGTACCTAAATGGTCCATATTAATGCCTCAAGGGTACATACGAGTACCTAAAAAGTACAAAAGTGTTCCTCTTAAAATTTTAAGGTATTAATATATACTTTTGAGGTACTGATAAGAGTTTACATTATGTTTACATTACAAGTTTACATTATGACGTCAAAAAAATGCAGCCTCTGATTGGTCTGAAGCTTGAGGTCAGAACAGATAACTGATTACGAAGGTGGTCAATGCTTGTAGTATGGATGGAAATTACGCATCTTTGCTTAAGAAACTTAAGAAACGAGATGGAATAAAATATCAGTCCTTAAGAACAGATGAGGAGCCTTCAGCACATAATCATCCTCAGTCTCAGTGCTGCAGGTGGAAATTCAGAGGAACTTTAGAACTAATAAATAAAGCAGCTAAAGATGGTGTACTGGTGTTCACTAAATTGGTAAACTGAGACTCTTTGAGTTTAGGAAGAACTGAAAAACTCTTGGGAGAATGCATAAACTGCACATATAATAGTAGTTTTGGATTAATTGCTAATGTGATGCCAAGAAAATAAGACAAACAACATAAAAACAAGTCATACAGTGGCTGACTTAAACTTGCTCAGAGAAAAGCTGTTACTATCAAACACTGTTTACTTCACTAAATCAGTCTAATGTTGGAGAATTAATCGAATATGACTGTTGATAGAAGGTTTGCAAAGAAATGTTATACATGTTAAATTGAGGTATTTGGTAATTTAATTTAAAATACATTTCAATGTATTTTTGCCCATCGCTGTTTGCAGGCATGGAAGTACTTGGTAAGAAAAAACTAGCCAGACAGCAAAAGATGTCTTTCATCAAGAAAAACAGGTAAGGGAAAATATCTCACATAAAACTGCATCAAAATGAGTACACCGTTACCATTATATATTTCTGCTGTAGTTCTTCATCGGTGGAGGAGCTTAGTCACACACCTGAGGAGGAGCACGGACAAGAACTTCGTCAAAGGCAGACCAAGAAGTGAGATGTTAATGTGTAATATCTGTGTTGTGGTCATTTTAGCACATGTGTTGCATTATGTGGCAGGTTCTGACAGGTCTATGGCCATTAGGAGCTCTTCTTGGTGTTAGATTTAATCCTTTGTGAAACCTGCCATTTGTTGGCTATTGAGAAATGTGGCCTGCAGTATCCCACCTTATGCCATTCTGTGATGTAATGTGGGTCAGGTTTCGCTTTGAACGTCATCTGCTTCAGCCAACTGTATAACAGAAGTAACTCGATTTTGTGCTATTATTAGAAAATGTGAGCTGCGGAGTAACCACAACAATGATTTTAGATTGTGAGTAATTGGCAGGATGTTGTTAATAGGTTTTTGGTTGCTAGAGCTGATAGTTGCTTGCTAGCTGGTTCACCCCAAATATGACAGACCACTAAATAACTAAATAGATAGGTATATAGGTCTCTCTGATTAGTTAGCTGTCTGTACATCTTTAGTTCTATTTATTTATATATTCACTCATATCCTATATTCTGTGCTGTTTGTCAGTTTAGTTAGTTTGCTATCAAGTTATTTAGTTGTCTACCTTTATTTATAATTAGTTATGTATTTGATATACAGTGCATCTGAAAATTATTGGTAGAGCTTTTTACTTCTTCCACATTTTTTTATGTTACAGCCTTATTCCAAAATGGATTACATTCATTTATTTCCTCAAAATTCTACACACTATATCCCATAATGACAATGTGAAAAAGATTTTTTGAAATTGATGCAGATTTATTTTTAAAATATATATTTTTTTAAGATTTCAAAAAAAAATGCTGGAAAAACACACATCAGTATTCATAACCTTTGCCGTGAAGCTCTAAATTGAGCTCAGGTACATTCAGTTTCCACTGATCATTTTTGAGGTGTTTCAGCAGATTCAGTTAATTGGACATGATTTGCAAAGGCATACACCTGTCTATAGAAGGTCCCAGGGTTGACAGTGCATGCCAAAGCACAAACCAAGCATGATGACACAGGAATTGTCTGTAGACCTCTGAGACAGGATTGACTCGAGGCACAAGGCTGGGGAAGGTTACAGAAAAATTTCTGCTGTTCTGAAAATTCCAATGAGCACAGCGGCCTTCATCATTCGTAAGTGGAAGATGTTTGGAACCACCAGGACTCTTCCTAGAGCTGGCCGGCCATCTAAGCTGAGTGATCAGGGCAAAAGGGCCTTAGTCAGGGAGGTGATCAATAACTCGATGGTCAATAACTCCAGCGTTCTTCTGTGGAGAGAGGAAAATCTTACAGAAGGGCAACCATCTGTGCTGCAATCCACCAATCAGACCTGTATGGTAGAGTGGCCAAGACTCCTGCCTGGAATTTGCCAAAAAGCATCTGAAGGACTCTCAGACCACAAGAAACAAAATTCTCTGGTCTGATGAGACTAAAATTGAACTCTTTGGAGTGAATGCCAGGCATTACGTTTGGAGAAAACCAGGCAGCGCTCATCACCAGGCTAATACCATCCCTACAGTGAAGCATGGTGGTGGCAGCATCACACTGTAGGGATGTTTTTCAGCAGCAGGAACTGGAAGACTAGTCAGGATAGAGGGAAAGATGAATGCAGCAATGTACAGAGACATCCTGAATGAAAACCTGCTTCAGAGTGCTCTAGACTTCAGACTGGGGCGACGGTTCATCTTCCAGCAGGACAACGACCCAAAGCACACCGCCAAAATATCAATGGAGCGGCTTCACAACAACTCAGTGAGTGAGTGGCCCAGCCAGAGCTAAATCTTATTGAACATCTCTGGAGAGATCTGAAAATGGCTGCACACCATCGCTTCCCATCCAACCATCCAAAATTCCCAAAGACAGGTGTGCCAAGCTTGTGGCATCATATTCAAAAAGAATTGAGGCAGTAATTGCTGCCAAAGGCGCACCAACAAAGGATTGAGCAAAGGCTGTGAATACTTATGTACCTGTGATTTTTCAGCTTTTTTGTGTTTAATAAATTTGCAACAATTTCAAAAGATCCTTCTTCACTGTCATTATGGGGTATTGTGTGTAGAATTTTGAGGAAATAAATGAATTTAATCTATTTTGGAATAAGGCTGTAACACAAAAAATGTGGAAAAAGTGAAGCGCTATCAATATTTTCCAGATGCACTGTAGTTAATTATTATCCATCTGTTCAAATAAGCTGTTAGTTATCTATCTAGTTGTCTATCCATCTAGTTAGATTGGCAGACAAGTAGCTGGATAACTTGCTAACTAAAAAACAGATAGTTAACTATCTAGTTATTTAGTTAATCACCTATTTTGCTGCATGGTTAGATATCTATCTACAGTAGCTGTATTTACATCTATTTAGGTAGTTCTCCACCTGCTTTCTGTGTAATTAATTAGAAAAGATGAGCCTGATTTCTAACTAACTCATTAGACAGAAAGATTATCATGTAAATGACTAAAAATAATGTAAGTAAAATTAATAATAAGTCAAAAACATTGTCAACTTTTTTTTAAACAAGCAAAATAATCTGCCAAAGAGGTAAGCTAAATCATTTTACTTCAAAGCGAAACAAGGAAATAGTCACTTAATTTTAACTTACTATTCCATAAAACAAGACAATATGTTTTGCTCGTCTACAAAATGCCGCTAGACAAAAACTCTTAAGTAAGATAAGCGAGTGTAATTAGACACACAGTCAGGTGGATAACCAGTTAACTACAGGAAAAGCAAGTGGATAGATTATTCTAATTGATTAGTTATCTTGATGGCTGGTTTTCTGTCTAGTTTGTTAGCCATACGTTTGTCTATCTGTCCAATCCATCAATCTATTTTCCACAGCTTATCCAGGGCTGTATTGCATGTCCATCAGTTTAATCTATAAACTAACTAAACAAGCAGGCAGGTATGAAGATAAACCGATGTAGACTAAAGATAGTAATTATTAGAAATTATATAGTGGCTTCATGGTGGTGCAGTGGGTTGCACTATCACCTGACAGCAAGAAGGTCGCTGGTTCGAGCCTCGGCTGGACCAGTTGACATTTCTGTGTGGAGTTTGTATGTTCTTCTGGTGTTCGCGTGGGTTTCCTCAGGGTGCTCCGGTTTCCCCCACAGTCTAAACAAATGTGTTATAGGTGAATTGAATAAGCTAAATTGGCCGTAGTGTATGTGTGTGAATGAGAGTGTATGGGTGTTTCCCAGTGATGGGTTGCAGCTGGAAGGGCATCCGCTGTGTAACACATATGCTGGATAAGTTGGTGGTTCATTCTGCTGTGGCGACCCCTGATTTGTAAAGGCACTAAGCTGAAGAGAAACTGAACAAATAGTGGCCTGAGTCAGAACAGGCCAAACTAGCCCAAGTTTGAACAATAATGGCTTTAAACCAAGCTTAAACTGAAGTCAATTGTTCCTTGTTAGAGCTGGACAAACCCAGGCCAAGGTGTACGTCAGGCCTCAGAGAGAGCGATTCAACAGAAACCCAGTGCAGCAGTGTGTCCAGCAGTTCAAACGCTTCATAGAAAACTACAGAAGACACATCGTCTGCGCAGTGGTCATCTACGCCATCACCGCCGGTCTCGCTCTGGAAAGATGCATCTGTAAGTGTCTACTCTTATTTTATTTTGATTTATTTACTAGTCAGTTTTCTCATTGAACTGTTGGTGCATTTTTGCACTGGAGATCCACACTAATGGTTGCAAACCAATAGCGATGTTTGTAGATTATGGTTTACAGGCTCACTCCAGTGGCATCCCGGAGACCTCTATGGTGGGTGTGTTGGTGTCTCGCGGCTCAGCAGCCGCCATTTCCTTCCTGTTCCCCTACATGCTGCTGACTGTGTGCCGAAACCTGATCACCATGTGCAGAGAGACGTTTCTCAACAGATACATCCCATTCGACGCTGCCATCGACCTGCACCGCCACATGGCTTTCACCGCATTAATTCTCTCAGGTCAGAGGAAATGGGTTTAAATGGGTCATGAAGTGGCTTTTTGAAAATTTATATATATTTTAGCAACATCCCCTTAAGGTAGGGGTGTCTAAACTTTACAGTTTTAAGAGTCTAGTTCCAACTTGCTTCATCACACATGCCAGGACATTTCTAGTATATCTAGTGAGAGCTTGATTAGCTAATTTGATTATGGTTGAAGCAAAACTCTCCAGGACACTGGCCCTCCAGAACGGAATTTGGACACCCCTGCTTTGAGGCAAGTCATTTCACTCAGCGGCCATCTTTGAAACTCCTCTCTGGCATAAATAATAAATAGGGAAACATCAAATTCTCCAAAATTGCTTGCCAAACTTATTATTAAATTTCATTTTAGGAAACGCCAATAAAATTAAACAACAACTGTCTCTTTAGTTAGACAGACAGACAGACAGACAGACAGACAGACAGACAGACAGACAGACAGACAGACAGACAGACAGATAGATAGATAGATAGATAGATAGATAGATAGATAGATAGATAGATATATAGATAGATAGATAGATAGATAGATAGATAGATAGATAGATAGATAGATAGCGGTGTTCTATAGAGTTTCCCTAATGTTTAGTAAGCATTTTTAGCATGTTTAAGTACTTAGCTAATCATTATCAGCATATTGCTAGCCATTGCTAGCATGTGAACCATTCAGGATTTATGGTGTGCTAGCATGAGTCAAACAAGCCAACCCCCGCTTCTCTACGATGTTCTGATGCTGAGATATAGCTGCTGTTATATCGTTGCTAGGTTAGTCTGTTTTGTTGCTATGGAGTTGATTGACAGCTTAAACAGATGATGTATCAAAGCTTCTTGCCAGTATGTACAGTTAAAAACAACCACCATGTCTCTATAACACTGCAGCATGACGTTATCAATCTGGGCCTTTAATGGCAGTCTATGGGACAGTTGCTAGGGTGCAGTATCTGGTTGTTAGGGTGTGGCTAGAAAGTTAAAAGGCCATCAGTGATTGGCTGCTGGCTAGACTGAGTTAATCAGCCCAGCCATTAGTCTGTAGGACAGTCTGATGCAGAGTTATGAGCTCTCAAAGTTTGATTCAATGTAAAGTCAATGACAGTCTTTTGCAGGGGAAGTCTATGGGACAGTTTCTACGGTCCCAAAAGTGGTTGCTAGGGCGTGGCCAGAAAGTTAAAAGCTCATCAGTTATTGGCAGTTAGGTAGTCTGAGTTAAATAAGCCCAGTTAGAAGTCTGTGTGACAGTCTGACACAGAGTTATGAGCTCACAAAGTTTGACTCAATGTTAAATCTATGGGATTTTTCCGACTGTCCCGGGACGTTTTTCGGAAAACCGAAAGTTAGTCGGAAAAGATATAGCAATCCGAGCCAGACCAGTTGGAGGTCTGGTGTGAGTTAGGTGGTCATAGCTCGAAAGCTTTTATTTATAAAATTTTAAATGTGTCCTCATTTTGATGCTGTTGTATGTGTATTACTTCCAAAGTAAATGTGGCTCAATCCAAACTTTCCCTGTGGAACTGCAGAATCAGGCATTGATATTCTTGGGTGGAACCAAGCGGTGTTTAACTTGCCTATGATGTCACAGATAGGTGCATTCCAGGATCAGCTGTTTTCTTGGCCTGGTGTCAATAAAGCTTTTATTTTAGTAACAAGGAAATTTTCTGGTCTGAAACTTCCAGGATATTATTTTATTGCGATGACCTCTTATATATGTAAGAAGCTCAAGTAAATGTTGTTTTCTCAGTTTATGACCCCTTAAATGGGTTTATGTGCCTATTATAAATTATTACTGCAGACAGAATTCTGTAGAGCTTATATTATGCAATAACACAGCAAGAGTGCTAAGATATGCTTGTGCAGTTTATGGCATATATGGTTCCATTGCATTGTGTAATCTCCTCGAAGAGATGTGTTTATGATTTTTATTGTAATATCTTGCTTTGTGCCGCAGTTGTTCACAGTTTGGGTCATTTGGTCAACGTCTACATATTCTGCATCAGTGACCTCAGCATTCTCGCCTGCCTGTTTCCTAAAGTGTTCTCCAACAATGGGTAAATCATACTATTGATGCATACATTCATTTATTTTCTTAGTCCCCTTATTAATCTGGAGTCGCCACAGCAGAATGAACCGCCAACTTTTCCAGCACATGTTTTACACAGCGGATGCCCTTCCAGCGGCAGCCCATCGTTGGGAAACATCCATACACACTCATTCACACTCATACACTACGGACAATTTAGCCTACCCAATTCACATATACCGCATGTCTTTGGACTTTTGGGGGAAACCAGAGCACCTGGAGGAAACCCACGCAATCACGGGCAGAACATGCAAACTCAGAAATGCCAACTGATCCAGCCGAGGCTCAAACCAGTGACCTTCTTGCTGTGAGGTGATCGTGCTACACACTGCACCACCGTGACGCCCCATTATTGATGCAATTAAAGTGATGTTCATATGGAATATTCCATATCTATAATTTCTCTAATCTATAGATTGATAAATTAAAGTTATGTATAGTTACATTTCAAGTAAATTTAAATTAAAAATGTTTTCATTTAGAGCATTTTTTTGCAAACATTTGTTATTTTGACTAAAAAATGCTCGAATTTACAACATTTTTATTTGAAATTTGCAAGAATTTTTATCAGACATTAATATTTTACTAAAGCCCATAACTAATAAATCTAGAAAATATGGAGAAAGAAAATCTTTCAAGCAGTCTCAATTTTTTTTTTTTCATTTTTCTAATGGAAAAACGATATGGTAGTCATTTTATTGATTATTTACAGGTCTGAGCTTCCAATGAAATGGACCTTCTGGTTTTTTAAGACTGTTCCTGGTATGCAGCACACTAATATTACATTTAATATTTGATTTATATAGTATCTTCAGTTACTGTATCGGTTTCCCTGTTTGTTTGTTTTTTTCCCTTCAGGTATCACCGGGGTCATTTTGCTGTTGATTTTTGCATTTATGTACGTCTTCGCCTCGCACTATTTCAGACGGATCAGCTTTAGAGGATTCTGGATCACACACCACCTTTATGTGCTCGTCTATGTGCTGGTGAGTCCAAATAACACATTAATAGAATAGAAGTGGCTAGTACTTGTTACAAGATGCAAAACTAGTTGTAAAAAAGATACTTTTTGTAAATTTTTGTTCTTTTTAGTTTTTAATTTTGTCTTGTTTTTTTTTTAGTTTTTATATTGCAATTTTAGAACACAGAACATACAAGGGCAATAACATTATATTGCCATCCAAACGAATACAATATAAGAAGAAAATAAAAATAAATAAATAAAAAGATACAATTATTCAAAAAACTAAATTTAAGGCTTTAAAATAATGAACAGTTCTTTTTGCTTTGGCATTTTGTTTTTTTATTGTGCATAGGTAATGACCTATTTCTATTTTAAAGGGCCCATAGTTTACCTCTTTTTTATGATTTAATATTAATATTATGGTTCTTCTGAGTGTGCCAGTTTAGGTTCAGTTTAAAACACAATTCAGATTTTTTTATTATAATGTGTTAAAAAGTGTCATGTTGGGGGCGTGTCCACAGTTCGCTGATTTATGGGTGTGTTGCTTCACATGTAGATTAGTTTCGGCTTCCCGCCAACGTAACAAGGGGGCGGGGCCATGAGCTCACCCGCTCTGCGTTTGTTACAGAGTCTGACAGGCAGACGGAGAAGGAGAGAGAGAGGATCACCATTCAGTCGTACATGTACGACTCGGACACAGACCAAGCAGAGTACAAAATCATCTGTGTCTTTGTACAGTTTTACAGCCAACTGTGTGCTAGTTTCAAGTGCCGAGCTTGTACACAGAAACTAATAAACACGCACACTGAATTAACTTTGACTGAGGCACCGGATGCGCCGCTCGAAGCCACGACACGGCACATCAGACACTCTGTAGCGCGGCAGTCCAGAATCGTCGCACCACGCATTTTTGAATTCTAAACATAGGTTTCTGCAGCGGTCCGCGGCGCCCAGCCGTCAACTTGAGTGTACCCTGATAGAAACCGATGTTTAGAATTAAAACGCATGCTAGTTAAGATTACAGGGAGCTTCTGGCATCGCGAGAAATGCAAACGGCTGAAGTATAAGGTAGACTCAATGAGAAGTACACATGTTTGCAAACCTACCTAAAGATACAACCAATAATTCCGATTAGAGCAATAATGTGGAGAATATTGCTCTTGTGTTGAGCCCAATGAGCCTTGCATCTAAAAATAGAGCTAGCATGTTCCTTTAGTGATATCGCTTCAACTCACGCTGAAAATGGCGGACGTGAATTAACAAACTGAGGAGATGATGACGCGCCTGTCAATCAATATTGGTGGGCGGGGGGACCGCTCTCCTACGTCAGGTAGCGGTCGATTTGAAAACAGCTCCAATTGGTTCACCATTTTTTATGTTGTTAAATGGAAAAAAAAGCACTGGGTGTGCTTATATCACCCCAATATGACAGTCTATACATGCACATATGTCTGTCCAAACAGCTTGAAAAGTAGATTTTTTACCATAGGTGCCGTTTAAAGTGAGTAAAATTAGTTTTTTTCACTGGCCATTTACATTTATGAATAAAAAATATCCATATATAATGAGCTAATTAACAATATGCCAAATTTTGAAGTCGACTGTATTCTCATTTTTTAAAAAAAAAACATCTGTTTCTTTGAATTCCAATGCAATATTCGCACTCTGCTTAATAAAAAAGAAAAGATCACACCAAAACAATTGTGTATGAGTACAATCATAAAATAAATGAACAATACTCTCTTCTTTATCGTTACAGAAAACACATTTTGAATCAACATCTTTACAAAATTTTGCAGGATAAATACGAGGAACATATTTTAAATGATACCTCTCTATTTTTATTTGTTATACAAAAACGTCTGGATATCGTAAGTCTCATTCCAGTTAACATCTTGAAATTGTGATCTCCAATAACCAATAGCTGAAGGAACATTGTGTAACACGGGGAGTGACCGAGACAACTGAGGTGAGGATCCACGTGCAGGTAGTCAGGCAAGCAATGGTCAACACGGGTGCAAACAGATGTATATAGACAATCCAGAATCATAGTAAGAGTATCAGGCGAGAGGTCGGAAGGCAGGCGGCAGACAGAGACAAAAAGACAAACTTGGCAAAGGTCAAAAGACGGAAAAACAAGACTAAGGAAAACACATTGAAATGTCACTTTACAGATAGCAAACCCAAAGGAAGTTCTTCTTCTTCTTCTTAGTTTTTTTGGGGAATTGCATTCTTTGTGCATATCGCCACCTACTGTGCTAGTTGTGCAACCAGATTCTGGGATTGCTCTGCCCCAATCCCACAGACCTCAGAGTCCAGGCGCCGGTCGGCAAAGGAAGTGAGTGTGTGTGCTGCTTAAATCGAGTGTGTAATCAGTCTTTGACAATCCTCAGGTGGTGCAAGTGTAATCAGTCAAAATGAGGAAGCATGTGTGTTCGTGAACGGAGTGCATGTATGCAAATGTAGTCCATGAATGGCGGATTTGTAGTTCCGTGTGTGTTTGTGTGTGAGGTCCAGCGATCTTGGGAGTATGATCGCTGGTGATCGTGACACATTGACAATCCGGCAAATCATTCTAAGATTTTTGTTTTGTCTTGTGCTCTGTTCTCTTCCCCTCTTGTTTCATTTATTTTGTTTCTGTTTTGTTTTGGGATGTTTACTTCAGTTTTATTTAGTTTTGTTTTGTCTTGTGCCCTGTTATCTTCCCTTCTTGTTTTAATATGTTGGACTTTTAGGCACATTTGCACACACCCTGGGCATATATTGTGTAGTTCTAGTGTACTCCATACAGGTGAGTGGGCTTGACAAACCACCTGTGGGATACACGTCTTCCTCTGTTATGCAAAAGGCACTTTGTTAGAAACACTCCTACGTTTCTGTTTGTATCGAGAGCTCTTTGATATTTTTATGTACTTTATTTCTACAACCACTTACTCTACATGGAAAGTCTTTAAGTAGTTTATATTTGCTTTTATTTTCTATTGCATAACTTTTATTTCTCCAAATTTAAATTCTTGTTGATGTTATGTTATAATGATGTTGTTAATATTTTGTTATTGTTGTTGTTATCATTTTTAAGGTCACGAGTGGCTGTGTAAGCATTTCACTGCACATCATACTGTGTACGACTCTGTATGTGACGAATAAAAGTTGAATTAGAATTTTTAACATCTGGTAATAGAGATGCAGTATTTGTGTCCTGTCTTTAGTGGAACAAATAGGAAAATCCAAAGGACTAATGAAGGCCTTTTATCACTTTGTCTTTCTTTTGTATTATTCTGTTCTTTGTCTTTTTTCATTCTTATTTTGGTCTGGTTTGTTTTATTCTCTTCTTGACATGGTTGTGGGTTTCAATTGCAGAACAGGAAATGGGCTTTAATTATTGCTCTCTTCACTTGTTTTGTTTTCTTTTTTTTTTTGGTTTTGCTCTGTTTTGGTTTTCTTTCTTTGGATTTGTTTTGTTTTGTCTTTTGCTTTGTTCTTTTCTCCTTTCATTTTGTTTAGTATTTTTTGTTTTGTTTTGTCGTTTCATTTTGTTTAGTTTAGATTTGAGTTGTATTCTGTTGCTTATCTGAGTTTTGTTCTCTCTTCATTTCTCCTCTTGTTTCATTTCATTTTGTTTCACTCTTTAGTTTTGTTTTCATTTTGCTCCATTTTGTTTTTTCATTTCGTTTTGTTTCACGTCGTTTAGTTTGTGTTGTTTTTGGTCTGTTTTGTGATGTTTTTCTTAGTTGTATTTTGTTTTGCTTAGTCTTGTGCTCTTTACTCTTTTCCTCTGTTTTATTTTGTTTTTCATTTCATTTAGTTTATTTTAGTTTTGTTTTGTTTGCTGTTCTCTTCTCCTCTTGTTTCATTTTGTTTTGTTTTCCTCTTGTGTTGTTTTAATGTTTTGTTTGTTTTGTTTTTTTATTTCGTTTTGTTTAGTTTTACTCTTAAGTTTTGTTTTATTTTTGCTCTTTTTTTGTTTCGGTTTGTTTCTTTTTGTCATTTTGTTTTGCTTCATTTCGTTTGGTTGGCTTGGTCTGTTTTGTGATGTTTTCCTTAGTTGTATTTTGTTTTGCTTAGTCTCGTGCTCTCTACTCAAGCCCTCTGTTTTATTTTGTTTTTCATTTCATTTCATTTAGTTTATTTTAGTTTTGTTTTGTTTGCTGTTCTCTTCTCCTCTTGTTTCATTTTGTTTTGTTTTCCTCTTGTGTTGTTTTAATGTTTTGTTTGTTTAGTTTTTTATTTTGTTTTGTTTTACTCTTAAGTTTTGTTTTAATTTTGCTCTTTTTTTTGTTTCGGTTTGTTTCTTTTTGTCATTTTGTTTTGCATCATTTTGTTTGGTTGGTTTGGTCTGTTTTGGGATATTTTTCTGAGTTGTATTTTGCTTTGCTTTGTCTCGTGCTCTCTACTCATGCCCTCTGTTTCATTTTGTTTTTCATTTCATTTAGTTTAGGTTAAATTCTTTTAGTTTTGTTTTGTTTGCTGTTCTCTTCTCCTCTTTTAATTTTTGTATCTTTTTTGTTGTTTTGTCGCTTCATTTTGTTTAATGTTGTTTTCATTTCCACTTGTGTTCGGTTGTATATTTTTGTTCCCTCCTCTCTTCTCTTGTTTCATTTTATTTTGTTTTACTCTTTAGTTTGGTTTTAATTTTGCTTTTTCATTTTGTTTTTCTTTGTCGTTTTGTTTAATTTCATTTAGTTTGTGTTGTTTTTGATCTGTTTTGTGATGTTTTCCTTAGTTGTAAGTTTTTGCTTAGTCTTGTGCTCTCTACTCTTGTCCTCTGTTTTATTTTGTTTTTAATTTAATTAGTTTAGTTCGCTGTTCTCTTCTTCTGTTGTTTCATTTTGTTTTGTTTTTCCCTTTTGTTTTGTTTTTGCAATGTTTAAGGAAGTTTTCTTTAGTTTTATTTTGTTTTGCTTTGGTTTAATTTAATTTAGTTTTATGTTGTCTTTGGCTTTGTTCCCTCAACTTCCTGTTTTATTTATGTTTTCATTTTCTTATTTATTTTTCTTTTTATGTTCTGTTCTATTCTGTCCCTTTTTTATTTTTTTACATGCAGTGGTCAGACTAAACACTGATTCCTCTCTTGTTTCTCAGACGGTGGTCCACGGCAGTTATGGTCTCCTCCAGGAACCACGTTTCCACATCTACCTTATCCCGCCTGGTCTGCTCTTTCTGCTGGACAAACTCATCAGCCTGAGCCGGAAGAAGGTGGAGATCCCAGTGCTGAAAGCAGAGCTGCTGCCCTCAGGTACAGTAACAGACACTCACAGCACATCCAGAGCAAAACTGCTTCAGCTCAGAGACTCCAGGGGCTCAAACTCACTGTGATCTGTCAGACGCTGAAAAATGTCCACTCCTAATAACTCTAGCTGTGAAATCAGCTAATAATCAGCTAATTCAGGAGACACTTTACTGACTAAGGCCTTGATCACATCGAATGTGCTTTTTGTGATGAGAGGGCCATTTTTAAAATGGTTTTCTAATGGCCAAGAGCATTAAAAAGTGCGTTGATCGCCATCAAATGCAACACACTGGAGGTGAAAAGTGTAAAAAAATACACCAATAGTTCCAACCCAGGCTCATTCTGAAAACGTAGTCCCGTGGACGTTTCTGGAGACCGCGAATTATGTAGCCGGAGGTACGTATGGCTGCATTTCATTTTTTAAGCGAACGCTGCAGGGCGGTATGACGCTGTTCCTTTTAGTGCTTACCGGCTGACCTCTTACCTTCGCGTGGAGGGCTTTCCCGCCGCAACCAGTTTGTCCAATTAGCTCGTCCTGTACTTCAGCGGGCTTAAGACGCAGAGAGGAGCTGACGACGACGACTGGGTTCGAGTCCGGGGAAGAGCGGTTCCAGAAATCAGGTAAGACAAAAAGAGAATCCAAGAAATAAAGTGAAGAAGTTCATAACAGGGTGAGAATGTGGTAAAATCTGAAAACATGGTAAAAAAAATCAGACGAGGGCTTTTCTTTTTCTGGATCTTGTGGATTTGCGAAAACAAAAACTGCAAAAATACGTACCTCCCGGGACGTATTTCGCGGTCTCCAGAAACGTCCTCGGGACTACGTTTTCAGAATGAGCCTGGGTTAAATAGTTCTCACCAAACTTCCAGAGTTGACTGATTTCATTGAAGAATTGTAAATGATTTGTGCATTACAAGTTCACTTTAAATTTAAATTGAAATAAATGTTTTTAATTTAAATAAAATTTAAATATGCAGGCATTATTTGATAAATATGTGCTAATTTGCATACGTTTCTAGTACAATAATGTGCACATTAGATTAAGCCAGCTTTAAAATTCTTGTTTCGTCTGTCATACACACACATTCTCCATGTTTCTGACCTGCAGATGTGACAATGCTGGAGTTCAAGCGTCCGCAGGGTTTCGTGTACCGCTCGGGACAGTGGGTGAGGATCGCCTGCCTGGCCCTGGGCACAGATGAGTACCACCCATTTACCCTGACCTCCGCTCCACACGAGGAGGCCCTCAGCCTGCACATCCGAGCTGCGGGACCCTGGACCAGCAAACTGAGGGAGGCCTACAGCCCTGAGAAACACCAGGAGCTCGGAGGACTCCCAAAGGCAAATATTATATATCCAGACCAGAATGTTGAGAAAAATCCTTTTTAAGGATCACATCAGGTAGTAGATGACTTGTGAAGTAAAATATAGACAAAGTAAAAATAAATAGATAATGAAATTGAATTAAATTAGTAGAATTTATATTATATTATTCATTTTCCTTTGGCTCTGTTATTTATCAGGGGTCACCACAGCGGAATGAACTGCCAACTATTTCAGCATACAGTATGTTTTACACAGCGGATGCCCTTCCAGCCGCAACCCAGCACTGGGAAACACCCATACACACTCATCTACACACATACACTACAGCCAATTTAGATCATCTAATTTCCCTATAGCGCATGTCTTTGGACTGTGGGGGAAACCAGAGCCCCTGGAGGAAACCCACGCCAACACGGGGAGAACATGCAAACTCCACACAGAAAGGGACTTGAACCAGCGACCTTCTTGCTGTGAGGCGACAGTGCTAACCACCATGCCTAAATATATAATATTATATTAAATGTATTAAATACATTAATAATATATGACATTTTTAAATATATTTGAAGGTAGATATGTTGAAGGTAGATAAGGTAAATATGTTAATGTAGTAATATTATAATATTTGTAAAATAATTGAATTTAATTAAATATACTGTTTATTTTTCTTTTCTGGAATGTATTAATTTATTGTACATTCAAATTAAGATGTGTACATCTGTGGTTAAGTATATGGCTAATTTATTTTAATTTTAATAAAAAATAACATTTTAATAAAAGTTTTACATTTTGATTGGAGCAGAATGCTGATTTTCTTCTCCGCTGTTTCTCCACAGCTGTATCTGGACGGGCCGTTTGGAGAAGGTCATCAGGAGTGGACCGATTTCGAGGTGTCGGTGCTGGTCGGTGCTGGGATTGGAGTCACACCCTTCGCCTCCATCTTAAAAGACCTGGTGTTCAAATCCTCCGTCAAATTCAAATTCCACTGCAAAAAGGTACAACTGGAAAGGTTTTTGTTTTGGGATTTTATCAATATTGATTTGCTGAATTAAAGAAAAATCTATTTTTTACCAACCATTATTGCAGATCTTATTTATTTATTTATTGCATCTGCTGGAAAGAGGGTGGAAAGAGCAGAAGCTCATTTGCATTTAAAGAGACATACAAAAATACAGCTTTTGATTCCATTAAAAATGGGTGTTTACAACGTTAATTAATTAATTAACTAATTTATGAATGAATGAATTTATTTATTTATTTATGAATGAATTTATTTATTTATTTATTTATGAATGAATTTATTTATTTATGAATGAATTTATTTATTTATTTATTTATGAATGAATTTATTTATTTATGAATGAATTTATTTATTTATTTATTTATTTATGAATGAATGAATTTATTTATTTATTTATGAATGAATTTATTTATTTATTTATTTATGAATGAATTTATTTATTTATTTATGAATGAATTTATTTATTTATTTATTTATTTATGAATGAATTTATTTATTTATGAATGAATTTATTTATTTATTTATTAATTTATGAATGAATGAATTTATTTATTTATGAATGAATTTATTTATTTATTTATTTATTTATGAATGAATTTATTTATTTATTTATTTATTTATTTATGAATGAATTTATTTATTTATTTATTTATGAATGAATTTATTTATTTATTTATGAATGAATGAATTTATTTATTTATGAATTTATTTATTTATTAATGAATGAATGAATGAATTTATTTATGAATGAATGAATTTATTTATGAATGAATGAATTTATTTATTTATGAATTTATTTATTTATTAATGAATGAATGAATGTATTTATTTATGAATGAATTTATTTATTTATTTATGAATGAATTTATTTATTTATTTATTTATTTATTTATTAATGAATGAATTAATGAACTTATTTATTTATTTATTTATTTATTTATTAAGTTGAAATGTCACAAACACATTCTGGGTTATTATCCAAGATAAAAGTTTGCATCTATCTATCGATCTATCTATCTATCTATCTATCTATCTATCTATCTATCTATCTATCTATCTATCTATCTATCTATCTATCTATCTATCTATCTATCTATCTGTCTGTCTGTCTGTCTGTCTGTCTGTCTGTCTGTCTGTCTGTCTGTCTGTCTGTCTGTCTGTCTGTCTGTGTATATATGTACATGTATGTACATAAATATGTACAAAATATACAAAAGAAATACATGTGCATATATAATTATATTTATATAAATATTATTAAATAAATATTGTATATTGTATACAATATAGTCATGCATATATTAATATCCACAAAAATCTACACAGTACAGCAAATATATTTTGTAAAAACTGTATGAACTCTTATTTTGGAGGTGATTAATTGTTTGACAGCGCTCATAATAAGTAGAAGTAAACTTCAGGTATGTGTTCAAATAAAATAAACACATCATCTGATGTCCTGCAGGTGTATTTTCTGTGGGTGACGCGGACGCAGCGTCAGTTTGAGTGGCTTTCAGACATCATCCGGGAGGTGGAGGACATGGATGCGCAGGATCTGGTGTCGGTGCACATCTACATCACACAACTGCCCGAGAAGTTTGATCTGCGGACCACCATGCTGGTAAAGCCATTATGATGATTTCAGCATGAAAGAGTTATATTAAAAAAGGAAAACATAGTAAACACAGTAAATAGTAGCAGTAAAAAAATAAAATACATTTATTAATTTTTTTTTCGGCTCAGTCCCTTTATTAATCAGGGGTCGCCACAGCAGAATGAACTGCCAACTTATCAAGCATATGTTTTACACTGCGGATTCCCTTCCAGCTGCAACCCAACACTGGGAGTAATAATAATAATAATAATAATAATAATAGATTCCCAGTGATGGGAAGGGCATCCGCTGTGTAAAACATATGATGGATAAATTGGCGGATCATTCCACTGTGGCGACCCCAGATTAATAAAGGGACTAAGCCGAAAAGAAAATGAATGAATGAAAATAATTATAATAACTAATAAAAACTCTCTCTGTCTCTCTCTCTGTTTCTCCAGTATGTGTGTGAGCGTCACTTCCAGAAGGTGTGGAACAGGAGTTTGTTCACCGGCCTGCGCTCCGTCACACACTTCGGTCGGCCACCATTTTTGGCGTTTCTCAGCTCATTACAGGAAGTTCATCCAGAGGTCAGAAGCCAATACAGTGCAGTACTCAGTTCTGTGAGACTACATCCCTTTTCTGCAGAGAAACTGATGACATTTCATAATGACAGTCACTCATTATGACCTGTGAATTTGGGATGTTTTTGAGAACTTTAACTTGTACCTCTAATGTAATCGTTAAACTATTCTGTCATCATTTATTCATTTTCCACACACACGCACGCACGCACGCACGCACGCACACACACACACATACATATATATATATATATATATGTGTATAATATGTACCTCACCGTTTTCCTCCCACAGTCCAAAAAACATGCAACCTAAGTAAACTGAACATACCAAATTGGCATCATAGTCAAGCTTTTAGCAAGCCGAATATCTCTCCTTAGCCATCCTTATATCTGTAAATTGGCCAGAAATACGTCAGGGAGTTCATTGAGATCGACCTGAGCTCAAACTCCCCTCTCACTCTGCTAACAGGAGGGAGCCCAGGGCTAGAGGATCTCATAAGCTCGGGGCTCTCTCCCAGGAAAGCATGCTGTTGGAGTGAATGTGTGGTTTGGTTACTGCGCTCTGTCTTTCTCATTGTGTAATTTGCTATGCTCGATGGGATTATAGATCCGTTATGAACAGTCTTTTAGCTGGTTGGTTTGCTTCACAGCTCATTACACTTTAACAAAGACATTTTGTAACTTCCCTATGGGAGAAATGAATGGGAAAAATCACTAATGCCCTCCATTAATAAGCATAGCAATATAACCAGTAAACTATATCTATTAACCCTATATCAACAAACATCTGACCTGCATGGAAGTCTATGAAGGAAGTCATTTCTGTAATACAGTTAATAAGTCTTTAGGCCAGAACAATGCAGTTTATGAACTCAATCTTTCTTATAGGTGGAGAAGATCGGTGTGTTCAGCTGCGGTCCTCCTGGGTTGACCAAAAACGTGGAAAAGGCCTGCCAACAAATGAACAAACGCGACCAGGCGCACTTTGTTCACCATTATGAGAACTTCTAGAATTGTCTGTGTGAATTATATAAGGTAGAACTGACAATGAATCATTGAATCATCATTACTAATTCATTTTATAATGGCTGGAGTCAATTATTGTATTTTAAACAGCCTGAGTTATCATTACTACTGAGCTCATGTGGAATAATAATGCAGTCAGCTGATCAGAGGCATTCACTTTTAGTAGCAGATATGAAACAAATCTTAATCACACTTTGTTTGTTTTCATGTTTCCTTGCATTTTCCTTTCAGTTAATTAGCAATTAATTAATTTGACTTTGTTGTAGTTGATGTTTTTTAATCATCTGATGTAATAAAGTGTTTAAAATCATGAAGTGTTTTGTGATCAGTTCCCATAATAAAGTCGAAGAACGCTTCCTTGGTGATGGAAGAGTTGGTGAATTTTAAAACTGAAAGTATTCATTTGATTATATGAAATTTGTAAGGGCACAACTGTTTATTATAATTATTATATTGCAACTACATGCCAATTACTTCTCATTTGAGTATTAGTAGTGTCACGATCCCGATCGCTGGATCTCACACACAAGACCTTATGGACTACAAATCTGCCAGTCATTTTCATACATGCACTCCGTTCACACACACATGCTTCCTCACTCTGTGTGGAGTTTGCATGTTCTCTCCGTGTTCGCATGGGTTTTCTCCTGGTGTTCCGGTTTCCCCCACAAGTCCAAAGACATGCGCTATAGGTGAATTGGGTGAGCTAAATTGTCTGTAGTGTGATTGACTGTGTATGGGTGTTTCCCAGTGATGGGTTGCAGCTGGAAGGGCATCTGCTGCGTAAAACAGGTGCTGGATAAGTTGGCGGTTCATTCCGCTGTGGCGACCCCAGATTAATAAAGGGACTAAAGCCGAAAAGAAAATGAATGAATGAACCTTTAAACCAGGTTTAGCTCCAACCTGCCTTAACACACCTGCCTGGGTGTTTCAAGTATACCTAGTAAGACCTTGATTAGCTTGTTCAGGTGTGTTTTATTAGGGTTGGAGCTAAAATCTGCAGGACACTGGCCCTCCAGGAACAAGATTGGTGACCCCTGCTCTAAACCATGGCCATCATTCTGCCTTTCTTCTCAGATGGGTTGGCGGGCCAAATCAAAGGTTAACATGGGCCAACTTTGACCCGCGGGTCCTTGTTTGGGCACCTCTGCATTGAAGGGACCGTCAGAATAAAGTGATACCAATTTTTTTTTAATTAATATTTAAATTCTAATATTATTTCTCAATATTTAAAATGAGCAGAGGCTGGTCTGTTACATTTGACGGTTATATAGCTGTACACTGTAAAAAAAATTAAAATACTGGGCTCCACACAATTGCTTCATGTTGTCCCAACACAAATTACATTAATAATTTTTACAAGGTTCACCAAAAAAAACTTAAAAATTGTGTTGCTACAACTCATTTTAAATAAGAAGTAATTTTTTTAGCAAAAGTCATTTTTGAGTGTATAAAGTGTATTATATGTGTATTTTCCGCTTTAATAATGAAAAAATCTTATTTTACACACTTGATGTACACTCAAAAAAAATGATTACTGCTGCTTGTTTAAAGTACTTATTTAAAATGAGCTGAAACAACACAATTCTTGTCATTTCTTTTGCCCGTTTTTTTTTTTTTTCATTCCACTTTTCCACGTTTTATGTTCAGTCCACTTAAATTTAACTTAACTTAAGCATTTTATGTTGGGACAACATGAAGGAATTGTGTTGGTCCAACTACCTGGTTAGGGGATTTGTAGTTCCCCGCATGTTTTGTGTAGGATTGAATTAAGAGAGGGAAATGTTGACAATAAAAGTAATCTTAGGTGTTCATAGAAAGACTTGTTAGAGTTTAATCTTCACTTCAGTTTGAAGATTTTCATGTAATGCTTTGAGTTTACAGATTACCACCTTGCAGAAGCATCCATGCTTTGGGTGTTGCAGCTTAATTAGCAAAATTGCAGTTTATTGCTTTGCTCAGTGAACAATAACTGTCCTAAATTGAGTTCTCAGTCTCAATCAACTGTATATGTTACTCATGAAATATGCTTAAAATGTCTCTTTTAGTTCATTTAGGATAACTTCAGATAAAACCAAGAGACTTCAAAATGTACGACATAATAGAAGCACATATTATCAGACCTTTGAGTTTAAGTATAATAAAAATACTAATTTATTTAAACTTTTATTTGATAAAATTATGTTGGACCAACTCAATTGCATTTACTTGTGTAAATGTTTTTTTTATAGTTAGTGCTAAACAAATTTATTGGATTGAAATCCTGCCCTCAATTAAATTGAGTTCATCCAATGAGTTATTTTTTGAGTGTATTTGTCTGTGATTAGTCTTCTTTATAAAGCCATTGAGCATGACTGAAACTTCTTTTGTGATAATTCTATTAAAAGTTTTTACATTTATGTCATAATATTAATAGTTGATGCACTCAAAAAAAAGATTCTTGTAAAATTCCTGAGTTATTTTGGGGACAACTCAATTGTTTAATGTTTAATTTACTTAAATTTGTAAATAATAATAATAATAAGTTAACTTAATTGATTTGTGATGGAAAAACGTGAAGGAATTGCATAGAACCCTGCATTTTTACAGTGTTTAACTTTGCAGTTCAGCACTTATAAAAAGATTTTCTATGTAAAAAAATACAAGACTAAATTATATATATATATATATATATTTTAAATTAATTTCAAAGTTTTAGAATTAATCTTCTTAAGACATAATTCTGAAATAAAACGCTTTGCAGGGAGAATTCAATACTAAGGAAAGCACATGGATGAATTTGAGAACTATATTAACATACATGTTTAGAGTTTAATTCATTCAGGGTAAGATCTTTTGCAGTCTGCTTGTTAGGCTACAAACCTCGATTCATTTGAATAGAGAAAATCATACTGAAATGAAAATCAGTCATTTAAATGGCCATTGTTAAACCATATCACACAATATAGAGCATATTATTTTGTTAAATCAGTGTTCTGTACAGTCTCTGGACAGTCAAAGTTCACTGTTGTTGTTTTTTCAACACAATCTCACGGCAATTCGTAACGTTTTGATTTAGTGGCTAATTCGTATGAATTCATACGATCTAATTTGTACAATATAGTACGATTTGCTCATCCCCCAATGACGGTTGGGTTTAGGGGTGGAGTTAGGTGCCACGCCTCCTTTTTAAAATTGTACAATTTCATACGACTGAACGACATACTACGAATTCGTACGAATTAGCCTCTAAACTGACAAAACATAAAAATACTTATATTTACTTATATAGGCTGTTTTTTTTAGCCACAACTTTGCCTTCAAGGATTTTCCAGAGATTTTCAATCAGGTTTAGCTCAGGACCCTGGGCTAGACATTTTGTTATGTCAATGTTTTAAGCTTAAGTGAACTTTATCTGTTTTGCTGTGTTCAGGGCTCACTGCCCTGTATGAATATTGCTGGAGGTTGTGTGATGAATGCAGTGAAGGAACCACATTTTGCTGAAGGAGCCTCTGACAAATATTTGCATTTACCTGTAAAAGAGGCTACACTCCTGTTGCAGCAAACACCACCAAACCATGGCCACTGAGATGCTTTACATTATCTGGTCCTTGCTTGCTTTCATCTTCTGTGGATGATCAGCCTTTTCGGGAGACTTGAATGAATGAGTGACGTTGTATAGATGAATATTCCAGACATCAGACTTGGAAAGAACGGTTTCTGCACTCTAAAAATGTTGGATTATTTATTTAACCCAATGGTTGAGTTAAAAACATTGTGTTTTGTTGGGTTATTTATTAATAACTCAATCAGTTGGGTTAAATACTTGGTGCTTTGTTGGGTTATGTTTAGCCTTTGTTTGGTTATTTATTTAATAACTCAACCAGTTGGGTTAAATATTTGGTGCTTTGTTGTTTTTTTTTTTTACTTTTATTGGGTTATTTACTAAGAACTCAACCAGTTGGGTTAAAAATTTTGAATTTCAACAGTCTACTGATTTAACTGACACAGAACAGCTCTATTAATATGCATAAATAATGTTTTTTTGCATTATAAAGTTTATTTTAGGTCTAAGCAGGGGCGGATTTGACCAATAAGCAAGGTAAGCTGACTAGCGGCTTAAGGCACCCGGAAATCTTGGTGCCCCAATAAATATCTAGAAGTATATATATATATATATATATATATATATATATATATATATATATATATATATATATATATATGTATACCATATTTTGTATGGTTAGGGCTTAATACAATTTTACCATAATTAAATATTATTTAATATACGATCAAATATAATATTATAATAATTTAATGTTATGCAATAATGTTACAAAATAAAATATGGATCATGGAGCAGTCAAAGTTATGAAGAATATATGTATTATTTTTTGTTGTAAAGTCATTAAGAAAACTAATCATTTAAAAT